>NC_088356.1:15540000-15610000 GCF_036884655.1 Musa acuminata AAA Group | reverse complement strand
AAACTCAAGGTTAATATATCAGAATATTTCCTAATGCACTATATTCTGAACACTTTCCACATTAATACAGGCCTTTTAAGATTTCATATAATACACATAAAGACAAATGGTTAATCAATGAATTAATAACCATATGTGTTCAAGAAGAAGAGAGGCTAGTGATGGAATTAGGTGAGAGTGCATTGGTGGTAATTACTCACGGGAGGAACAAAACTGACAAACATCAAGTCAATCAAAAAGCTTATTAGCAGGGAAAAGGTAAAATACCACCCCAAGCTGATATCAAGAAAGAAGCAAGGTGTTTTTTTTGTAAAAGAAAGGGACGCATGAAGAAGGAATGCATGAAATTCCAATAATGGCTTGAAAAGAAAGGTAAACCAACATCATGTGTGTGTTATGAATCCAATATGGTTAATGTTAATATTAACACATGGTGGATTGACTCTAGATCAATAATCTATATTGCAAACTCTTTGCAAGGTATGCAAAACCTAAGGAAGCTAGTGGGAAGTGAGCAAAGCATCTTATTAGGAAATAAAATGGGTTCACATGTGGAGGCAATTGGAACATGCATTTTAACTTTAAGTAGTAGTTTTGTTTTAAAATTGGAAAGGACCTTTTATATACTAAGTTTCTCACGAAACTTAAATCTTGTTTCCAAACTCGTACCATTTAGGTATTTATTTAATTTTAAAGATATATCATTTCATTTATTATATAAATCTGATTGTATTGGGAAAGGTATTTTGTTTGATGGTCTTTACCGTATTTTATTACAAAATGATAATACTCAAAGTTCAATGCATGTTCACACTGGCATTAAGAGGTGTAATATTAATGAGGACTCCTCTATATTATGACATCGGAGATTAGGACATATCTCCATAGAGAGAATTAAGAGATTAGTTAAAGATGTGGTACTTAGTACTCTTGATTTTACTAATTTTAAGACTTGTGTGGACTATATATATTAAGGGAAAGCGACTAATAAGTCCAAAAAGGGTGCTAGTAGGAGTTCAGATATATTAGAGATCATTCATACTAATATATGTTATCCAGACATGAACATACATGGTTAAAAATACTTCATCTCCTTTATTGATGATTACTTACAATATATGTATATATATTTACTTCATAACAAAAATGAAGTATTGGATGCCTTCAAAGTCTTTAAGGTTGAAGTTAAGAACCAATGTGGTAAGCAAATTAAAATTATGAGATCAGATAGGAGTGGAGAATATTATGGTAGATATACTGAAAATGGACAAGCACCTGGTACTTTTGCTAAGTTTCTTTAGGAACATGGGATTGTTGCCCAATACACTATGCTTGGTTCTCCAAACCAGAATGGTGTTGTAGAAAGAAGAAACCGAACATTATTAGACATGGTGCGGAGTATGCTTAGCAACTCCAATCTTCCTAAGTTCTTGTGGACTGAAGCACTAAAGATGTCTGTGTATATATTAAACCGAGTTCCAACTAAGGCTGTCCAAAAGATACTATTTGAATTATGTAAAGGTTGGAAACCAAGATTGCGATATATGTGCGTTTGGGGATGTCCGTCTGAAGTCAGGATATATAATCCACAAGAGAAGAAACTAGACCCGAGGACTATTAGTGGGTATTTCATTACATATGCCAAAAAGTCTAAAGGTTACAGGTTCTATTGTCTATCTCATACAACTAGGATTGTGGAATCAAGAAACACTAAATTTCTTGAGGATGATGTGATTAGTGGGAGTGATCATTTCAGGAACATAGTTTCTGCAAATGATCATATAGAATCTCAACCTTCCACATCAAATGATAGATTGGTTATAGTTTATAGCACTCTTCAAGTATAAACTAGTGTTGAACAACCAATCATTGAAATTTCATAAGTTGTTGATAGTATTCTAATATATCAAGTAGTTCAGAAATTACAATAAGCTCCTGAACAACTAATTGAACTACAAGTTCCTCAGGGAACCATTGGTACAACATTAAGAAGATCTATTAGAAATAAAAGATCAGCAATTCCTAGTGATTATATTGTATATCTACAAGAATTTAACTATAATATTGGAGCCAAAAAATGATCCTAAAACATTTTCACAAGCCATGAGTTGCAAAGAGTCAAATTTGTGGCTTGATGCAATGAAAGAAGAGATGAATTCCATGATGAGCAATGGAGTTTGGGATCTTATAGAGTTGCCTAATAAAACAAAGGTTATTGGTTGCAAATGGGTCTTTAAAACTAAGAAAGATTTGTTAGGTAGCATTGAGAGATACAAGGCAAGACTTATTGCAAATAGATTTACTCTAAAAGAGGGAATCGATTATACAGAGACATTTTCTCCTGTATCTAAGAAAAGTTATCTTCGTATCATTTTGGCATTAGTTGCTCATTTTAACCTTGAGTTGCAACAAATGGATATGAAAACAATATTTCTTAATAGAGATCTAGAGGAAGAGGTATATATGAAATAACCTGAAGGTTTCTCCTCTAGTGTTGGTGAACACTTAGTTTGTAAGCTTAGGAAGTCTATATACAGTTTAAAACAAGCCTCCTGCCAATGGTATTTTAAATTCTATGAAGTGATTTCTTCATTTGGATTTGTTGAAAATCTCATGGATCAATACATATACCAAAAGGTCAGTGGGAGTAAAATATATTTCCTTGTTTTATATGTATATGATATTTTGCTTGGAACCAACGATAAGGGTTTGCTGCATGCGGTGAAATAATTCCTTTCTAAAAATTTTGACATGAAGGATATGGGTGAAGCATCTTATGTCATTGGCATTAAGATCCATAGAGATAAACCTCGAGGCATTTTAGGTCTATCACAAGAAACCTATATCGATAAACTTTTAGAAAGATTTTGGATGAAGGATTGTTCACTAAGTGTTGCTCCCATTGTGAAAGGTGATAGGTTCAATTTGAACCAATGCCCAATGAACAACTTTGAAAGGAAATCAATGAAAAACATCTTATATACTTCCGCCGTAGAAAGCCTTATGTATGCTTAGGTCTATACTAGACCTGATATTGTATTTATTGTGGGGATGCTAGGTTAATAGCAGAGTAATCCAGGTATAGACCACTAGAGAGCTGCAAAAAAAGTGATGAGGTATCTATAGGGAACCAAAGAATACATGCTTATGTATAGATATATAGACAATCTGGATATGATTGGTTACTCAGATTCAGACTTCATCGGTTGTGTTGATTCTCATAAATCAACATCAGGATATATTTTTATGATGGCTGGTGGAGCTATTTTTTAGAGAAGCTCTAAGCAGACCTTGACTGCTACTTCTACCATGAAAGTTGAGTTTATCTCCTGTTTTGATGCTATTTAACATGGTGTATGGCTTGAAGAGTTTTATTTCTAGGATTAGAATTATGGATTCTATTTCTAGGCTATTAAGAATTTTTTGTGATAATTCAGTTGTTGTCTTTATGGCTAAAAATAATAAAAGTCGAAGTCGAATTAAACAAATCGATATTAAGTATTTAGCCATAAGAGAACATGTAAAAGAAAAGAAAGTGGTCATTGAGCATATTAGCACTAAATTGATGATTACTAATCCTTTGACTAAAGGCATGCCACCTCTAAAATTCAAGGATCATGTAAAGAAAATGGGACTTAGTTCCACTTTGTAATTATATTGGAACTCTTATATATTATGATAATTTCTCATTCATGTGCACATTATTTTGAGAATATATATTGTTACTGGACCAGGAATAAACATAAGGTTTATTCATTAAGTAATATTACAATATTAAGATTTAGAAACTAAATATATCGTGATACATGGATGATAATACTCGCTCTTATAGGACTTATCGCTATGATTCATGTATTTATTTCTTAAGAAAGTTATTCGAAAATGATTAATTCAAATTATTAAGCTAAACGTATGGACCAAGTGGGAGAATATAACTGTTATTATTAAATATCTTATTTAATAATAATGTAACCATTCTAATTAAAATTCATAATTTATTATCATGAATTTCTTCACTTATTATGGTTTAAATAATTTCAGTTTTTTATCATTATAAATGAAAACCATTATTATTAAATTAATATTTAATATCATTAAAATTTTTTATTATGTTTCAAATATTATAAATTTGAATTAATTCTTGAACGTTATGAGTTGGTGATAATAAATGTTCTTGATGGGAGAACATCTATATAAACGAGGATTTTGGTTCTTGGGCTCAACATCTCTTTAAAGTTAAAAGGATTTCGTATACCATCTAAAGTGATAGTTCTGAGTCGAGAAGTACCAAAGTTCAAGAAGAAACCGTTGTAGAAATTCTTGACAACAGTGGTTGGAGGTACACTATTTTGTTTCCACATCGGTTTTTATTGTGTTTCTGTTATAATGATTTAGAAACACATTTTGGTATAAAAATTCTTACATACTTAGCACAAATGCCCCGTTGTTCTAGGAATCTAGCAAAGGGACCAATATTCTAACCGGATTCATCATATCTGTCATAAAATTCACCACTTCTATTAGATTTGATAATTTTAATTTTTCTATCTAATTATCTCTTAACCTCATTTATGTACACTTCAAAAGTGTCAATGGCCTAAGACTTTTCATGTATTAGATAAACATAGTCATATCTGGATAGTACATCTATAAATGTGATGAAATACCTTTCTCTACTAAAATAGGAAATATGGAGTAGTCCGTAAATATCAATATAAATAATCTCAAGGAATTCTTTACTTCTTATGACATTTTTCTTTGCATGTTTAGTTTACTTTTCATAATGCAATCTATACAAACATTAAAATTAGTGAAGTCTAAATGTTCCAAAATATTATTCTTCACTAATCTTTTATTTTTTTCCTTGGAGATATGCCCCAATCGTGTATGTCATAGTGTAGAAGATCTTTCATTATTGAAATTACGTTTCAATCCAACACTTGATTATAGGGTCAATAGTGTCTTTGTAAATTCAAGATTTAAATTAATTTTGTATAAACCATCACACATAATTTCAGAACTAATTTTTACTGAATCATAAAATATACTGAGTTTACCATTACTAAAAGAAAGATAATATCCTAACTCATCAATTCTAAATAGAGAAACTAAATTTTTAGAAATAGTAAGAATATAATATATGTTAACAAGATCCATCAAATGACCCGTCTCTAGGTGTAGACGATAAGTCCCCACTGTTAGGAATGAGTCGGCACTAGGGGGGGGGTGAATTAGTGTAGTGGTAAAAATGTCGGTTATGAAAATTCTTTTCATACGATTAAAATCGATCTTAGAAAGATGCTTAGATTGAAGGTGTGTTCATAAACGTATTGAAGACAATTTGCAGTTAATATAAATTATAATAAGTAAATGCAAATCAGATTTTAGAGTGGTTCGGTCGTCGTGACCTACATCCACTTCATTGATTCCTCTTCCGTCAAAACCACCGGCATCCACTATCGATCTTACTTTAATAGGTGAAGATCAACCTTCTTCTTACACCCTTCTTCTCTTTTTCATCAGTTTAGGAGTCAACCTTGACAAGCACACACTCCTCCTAAATAGAATTCTAAACTTAGACTATATGAGGGGATTTCTCTAGTGATTGCAATAGCGTTTTCTCACTTTTAAATACTCTGTACTTGTATCTTTTAACCAGGGATGAGAGGGGTACTTATAGGCTTCAAGTTGATTTAAACTTGGAGCCTAAAAATATCTCATCCTGGGTTTCCTGCGTCCGGGCAGTACCACCACTTGTGCTAGGCGGTACCACCACCACTATTAGTCTGACACTAACACTTACACTGTGTTGGGTGGTACCACCGCCCAGTCTGGCGGTACCACTACCTGGCAACTCGCTAACTATGAAAGCTAAACAAGTCCCTAGGTCTTGGTTTCTTCCGGCAAACTTCCGACGATCTTCCGAGACTTCTCGGCTGGTTCCTGCAGAACTTTTAACGAATGTCCGGACTTCCGATAAACTCTCAAACTCCTAACGAAATCACATTCTTGACTTCGGGACTTCATTTTACTTTATACCTTGCTATCATAGTTAATCCTACACATGTAAAAACATACTTTGATCTAAACAATTATTACTAAGCTTGAATCATGTTGTCCGGCATGTCATTGGTCCATCAATGCTTCGTCCAATTCTTCGGCGCATCGTCCTCTCTTGCGGCCTATTGCCTAATCGGCTAGTTGACTCCGTAACTCCGATATCCTTAGCGCAATATCCGCTCTTCTTGGCCTAATGCCCGAATCCATGGCCCAAAGCCTTATGTTGATATGTTGGCCGATCCTCCGGCCCGACGTCCAATCTTCTGACATGTTTTCCTCCAGGCCAACATGATTCTTCCTACTTTAATTGTCCTACCCTGATCGAAGCATCATGCATCACTAAAAATGTAGATTAAATCATTAATACTTATCAGTTGGTTTCATCATTAAAATACGAGATTTAATAATCTCCCCATTTTGATGATGACAATCAATTGATGATGGAGTTAAAACAAACTCCCAGAGTTTAAACAAACTCCCCCTATCAATATGCCGTATTGATAGAGACTCTTGGATACAAAAATCTAAGTAACATGTTTTCATAAACTTATGCATAACATCATACTTCTCCCCCTTTATCATCAACAAAAAAGAGAAGTGTAACTTTCTAGTGTTTGGAAATACAAGTTCAACTCATTGCATAATAAACATGATCTTCATTTTTATCATTATGCAAGCTAGCAAAAATTTAGCAAGTACTACATCATATTAGAACATGCAAGCTATCAAGTTTTAGATATGCAAAGTAGTAAGGTAGCATGTTCTACAACATATAAGCTAGCAAAATTTATCATCATTTTAGAAAGTGTAAGCTAGCAATTTTCTATCAATATGTATAATCATCAAGTCATCATTAATTTTAAAGATGTGTATGATTGCAAATTTTGTAAGTTTGTATTTTTGCTTCTTAAGATAGGCAAGCTAGTGATTTTCAAGATAGCAAGCTTTATATCATGCAAGCTAACAAATTTAAAGATGTGCAAGTTGGCATATTTGCTTTTCTTTATTATGTTCAAAACTAGTAAGTTTTTGAAAAATAAAAAGATAGCATCATTCTTTCTTCTCTTTTAAGAAGTGTAAGCTTATCAATTTTGTTTTCTAGCAAGTTTTGCTCCCCCTTTGTCATTGTCAAATTAAAGGAAAGAATACAATGTTGTAATTCTTTTCCCTTTACATCAATTTCCAAATCATGACAAAGGTAAACAACAAAAATGAATGTCAAAATATCATATCTCATTTTTGACAAGTTTCTTCTTTTTTGTAAATAGAAAGCATGATAAGAAACGATCTTGATTCAAAAAGAAAACTCAAGCTATAATTCAAGAATTAACAAAAATCATGATTCATTTGACAAAAAGATTGTTGATTTATACATTTAAACCAACATAACTTCAACTCATCATGCATAATTTTAAAATGTAAAATCATCAAACATGATACAAACATTTGTGTTCAAAACCTTCATCATTACTCCCATGCATGATAATAAAGCATTCATGATACCAAACATTAAATCAACATTTTTAACCATTTATTTTCTCTTGAGATGCTAGTTATTTTCTTTCCCCTTTTGTTTCATACAAGCATGCCTTTGCTAAATAAAAACATTCATCATCGTTTCAAAACCGAAAAAGCCACTTTTCATCATGAATAACTTCAAAGTCTCATGCATAGAATAAATCATCAAGCATGATTTCATTAAACATAAATCATCTTCAATCAAAATCATGAAATCATCAAGATACACATTAATGCTTCTTAAACTAATCTTGTTAGGTGTACAAGCATTAGATTTATATCTAACATTTTATTGCATTATTACATCATTAAAACATTAAGCATGATTTCATAATGTATTCAAAATCATTTTGTTTGTTGATCATAAAACATACAATTTTCACGATTATTTTCAAAATTACTAGCATGATCATAATTTTTGCATTTCCATTTCATTTTTAAACATGCAATTTTCAAGAAAAATAATTATTATAAACTAAATTAAAAATAACTCATGAAAAGCATCATTTAATTTTGAAATAAATTAAGGGTATTTTGATTACCATTAAGACATAGTTTGCCACCTCGCCTTTGTTGATTTTCTTCTCGTCTTCGGAGTGTTAGGATCAAAAGTGCACTAAGAGGGGGGGGTGAATTAGTGCAGCGGAAAATTTTTACGATTTAAAAGACTTATTGCGATTCAAGCTGATTCAATAAGAATGGTTTCAACTAAATCCTTTTCGGAAGAACTTTGAACTTGAAACCTTTCGGGAAAGAGCAAGAGAAGACTAAGATGAATTGTAGCAATACAAATCACACAAATGCAAAACATTGATTTCGTAAAGCTTTCGTACGAGTAAAGCCGATTTCGGAAGATGTTTACGTTAAAGCGAATGTGAACGTATTTAAAGTATAGTAAGGAGGAGAGACAGTTTGCTATAAAGGAAAGATGCTCAAAGTAAATGCAAACCAAGTTTTAAAGTGGTTTGGTCAATTTTGACCTACATCTACTTTCAGCTTCCTCCTCCGATGAGGTCACCGGCGTCCACTAGAGGCCTTTCTTCAATAGGCGAAGGCCAACCACCCTTTTACAGCTTTTCTCCTTTTGATGGGCTTTGGAGATAACTCTTACAAGTTTCACTCATCTCTTAAATGATCAATACTTAGAAAGAAAGAAGGAGAACTCTAGCTTTTACAAAACTTTAAGGCCTCAAAGACTCAAGATTAAAGCAAGATTTCGGTACCCTTTCATGTAGGAAAGGGTGAGGTTTATATAGACCCCAATGAGTTTAAAAATGGAGCCTAAAAATGTCCATTCCCAGAGTTCCGGGGTCCTAGCGATACCACCGCCATAATTGGGTGGTACTACCGCTTGTCATCTGTCACTGAGCGGTACCACCACTCAGTCTAGGCGGTACTACCGCTTGACAGTGCTTGAAGACCGAGCTCAAGCGATACCACCGCTTGACAAGGGTGGTACCACTGTTGGCAACAATAACTGCTGGCGGTACCACCGCCTGACAGAGGTGATACCACCGCCCGACACCCAGGAATTCTGGGCGGTGCCACCACCATCCCTGACGGTGCCACCGCCGGCCAAGAATTCTAGGTCTGAATGGGTTGTTCCATTCGGCCCAATTTGGGTCTATTAAGGGCCTAGTGTTGAATCTCAGATTTTGATGATAAAATCAATTGATGGGTTAATTGATCTAATCCATATTATTGAGTTAAGTGTGCAGGATTAACTATGATAACAAGAAAACATAAAGCAAGAATACCGGAGTCAAGTTCAATGGACGTTTAAGAGTCCGAAGAATCATCGGAGATGCTGTCGGAACCAACCGAGAAGAAATCAGGAACTTGTCGGAATTTTCGGAAGTTTGCCGAAGAGATCGTCGGAGGTTCGCGGAGATCACCGAGAAGGCTCGGCTACTCGTTGAAGTCGTCACAAGATCGGGAGCCTGTTGGGAGTCCGTCGGAAGAAATTCGAGGGCATATCGGAAGTCCGCCGGAAGTTCGTCGGAAAGCTCGCCGGAACAAGACTCGATGTTCGCGGTTGAAAACTTGCTTGGGATGTTTTTAGTTATGTAGTTCACATGTAATTAGGATTAGGATTAAAAGATAATCCTATATCCTAGTTAGGGGCCAACTGGGCCCAAAATTAGACTTGGTTTGGGCTGAACTTAAAGCCCAACCAATGAACCGAAGGGTTTGACGGTGGCACCGCCCAGCACCCGAGAGCCAAGCGGTGGCACCGCTAGTACACTGTCAGTGTCAGACACTGACAGGCGGTGGCACCGCCAGCATCGGGAACCAAAGAGAATTCAAATTTTGGAGCCCAAATTTGAATCCTCTTGAGGCCTATAAATACCCCTCAATTCTCAGCTGAGATTACAACTTTTTGAGAAGCAATAGATTGAGAAAAAGGTCTTAGAAAAGCCTTAGCAAGTCTTGTTTTCAATTTGCTAGAGTGTTCACCTCCTTCTTTCTTGCTGAAAATTTGTAAAAGTGTAAACCGCTTGTAAAAGATTGTAAGAGGGGTATTTGTCCTTCCCCTTCAAGAGATTTGCTAATGGAAGGTGGGAGCCTCATCGAAGAGGGCCTCGCAAGTGGATGTAGGTCATTTGACCGAACCACTTTAAAATTGGAATGATCTCTAGTTTGTATTTTCTTATTGCTATTTACATTACTGCAAACCTTCTTACGTGCTTTATTTCCTCATTACCTTTGCTGCACACCTTTACGAACACGCGTTCAAGTTAAGCTTTTCAAGTTCGGTTTTTATCGTATGAAAGATTTATCGAAACCAACGTTTTAATCCGCTGCACTAATTCACCCCCCCCCCCCCCCCCCCTCTTAGTGCCGCTCTAATCCTAACAATTGGTATCAGAGCAAGGCTCACTCTCATATTTGGTTTGATACCCAAGAGAGATGGCTTACTCCGGCATACATGAGGGTCATTCTATCACACGTCCACCCATGTTTAATGGGTTGGATTATACTTATTGGAAGACTCGTATGAGGATCTTCCTCATTTCTATGGATTTCGAGCTTTGGACTATTGTCGAAAACGGATTTCAAAAATCTTCTCTTCCGATGAGCGAATGGAATGAATCGGAGAAGAAGGTTTTTGCTTTAAACGCAAAGGCTATGAATGCCTTGTTTTGTGCACTAGACAAAAATGAATTTAATCGTGTTTCAATTTGTGATTCGGCTTTTGATATTTGGAGAACTCTTGAGGTCACTCATGAAGGCACTTGCCGAGTGAAAGAGTCCAAAATCAACATCCTTGTACACTCTTACGGACTTTTCCGAATGAAACCAAGTGAGTCCATCGGAGACATGTACACCCGTTTCACGGATGTCATCAATGGACTCAAAGCTCTTGGTAAAGATTTTACTAACTTTGAACTAGTAACTAAAATCTTAAGATCCCTCCCTAAAACTTGGGATCCAAAAGTTACGGTCATTCAAGAGGCCAAAGACCTTAAAACATTCCCTCTTGAAGAACTTATTGGGTCTCTAATGACCAACGAAATGACATGTCAAGCTCATGACAAGCTCGAGAACCCCCTTCCAAAGAACAGGAAGGATATGACACTCACATCACAAGAAGATCACTTGAAAACGGATTTCAAAAATCTTCTCTTCCGATGAGCGAATGGAATGAATCGGAGAAGAAGGTTTTTGCTTTAAACGCAAAGGCTATGAATGCCTTGTTTTGTGCACTAGACAAAAATGAATTTAATCGTGTTTCAATTTGTGATTCGGCTTTTGATATTTGGAGAACTCTTGAGGTCACTCATGAAGGCACTTGCCGAGTGAAAGAGACCAAAATCAACATCCTTGTACACTCTTACGGACTTTTCCGAATGAAACCAAGTGAGTCCATCGGAGACATGTACACCCGTTTCACGGATGTCATCAATGGACTCAAAGCTCTTGGTAAAGATTTTACTAACTTTGAACTAGTAACTAAAATCTTAAGATCCCTCCCTAAAACTTGGGATCCAAAAGTTACGGCCATTCAAGAGGCCAAAGACCTTAAAACATTCCCTCTTGAAGAACTTATTGGGTCTCTAATGACCAACGAAATGACATGTCAAGCTCATGACAAGCTCGAGAACCCCCTTCCAAAGAACAGGAAGGATATGACACTCATATCACAAGAAGATCACTTGAAAGGAACATCAAGTGATGAGGACAGTGACAATGCCATTGCACTTTTGACTCAAAAATTTAAATTTTTTTTAAGAAAGAACAAATTTAAAAATAATACAAAAAATAAATTTGAACACAAGAAGGACCAAGTTATTTGCTATGAGTGCAAAAAACCAGGACACTACAAGAACGATTGTCCCCAAGCTAAAAAGAGAACATCAAAGAAGAAGGTGCTCAAGGCAACGTGGGATGATTCAAGCGCGTCCGAAGAAGAGGAGTCCAACACCGAGCAAGTTGCTCATTACGCCCTAATGGCCATCGGAGAAGAGGTAATGGATTTAATTGATGCAGATTTACCATATCATGAATTATTAAATACCTTCCATGAGTTATTTGATGAATGTAAGACAATTAGTAGAAAATACAAATTGCTAAAAAAGGAGCATGATAGTCTCACTTATAATTTCGATAAATTAAAGACTGAATATCATGATAGTTTAGCTCTATGTATAAAATGCCATGATCTAGAAACTCTCCAAAAGGAGAACTTGCTACTTAAGGACACTTTGAAGAAATTCGAGGTTGGTAGTAAGTCTTTGAACATGATCCTTACAAATAAGGGTCACGTTCCTAAAAGAAGTGGAATCGGATTTGTGAGAAGTCCTCACCAAAATCCAATCACCTTCATTAAAGGCCCTATCTTACATGTTCGACACCAAAGCAATTGCAACTTTTGTTGCAAATATGGACATAAAACTTATAAATGTCCATTCAAGAAAATTAGTCCGAACAAGCTAATTTGGGTTCCTAAAGGAACTATGATCAATTCTATGCAATATGATGAACAAGCCAGATCAATTTTTAAGGCACCCAAAAGAAAATGGGTACCTAAAAATAATCCCTTCTTGTAGAAACATACACCATCACAAGCTAGGAGCAAGAGATGGTATCTCGATAGTGGATGCTCAAGACATATGACTGGAGATCCATCTCATTTCTCTATGCTCACTAGCAAAGAAGAAGGGTATGTCACCTTCGGAGATAATAACTAAGGCAAAATCATTGGCAAGGGAACCATATGTAACAAATTAAAATTTTCTATTGATAATGTCTGACTAGTTGATAGATTGAAACATAATCTCTTGAGTGTTAGTCAATTATGCGATAAAAGTTATATCGTTAGATTTGAATCAAATGTGTGTATTATTGAAAAACCAAACCATAACATAACTATGATTGCATTAAAACAAAATAATGTCTACACTATCAACCTTGATGAACTAAGTAATGAAATGTGCTTCTCCGCTTTAAATGATGATGCTTGGCTTTGGCATAGGAGACTAGGCCATGCAAGCATGAAACTAATATCTAAGATCTCATCTAGAGAATTAGTACAAGGAATTCCAAATATGAAGTTTATTAAGGACAAAGTATGCATGCATGTCAACTAGGTAAACAAATAAAAACTAGTTTCAAACCAAAAAATCCAATTAGCACCACTAGACCATTACAATTGATTCATTTGGACTTATTTGGACTAATTGACACGACAAGTCTAGGAGGAAGCAAATATGCGTTTGTAATTGTGGATGACTATACTAGATACACTTGGACCTATTTCTTAGCTCACAAAAGTGATTGTTTCAAGTGTTTCTCTAAATTTTGTAAACTCACTCAAAACGAAAAAGACTTCATGATTTCATTAATTCGGAGTGATCACGGTGGCGAATTTCAAAACCATGACTTTCAAATTTTTTGTGAAGTTAATGGATACAATCACAACTTCTCCACTCCGAGAAATCCTCAACAAAATAGAGTAGTTGAAAGAAAAAATAGAAACCTACAAGAAATGGCAAGAACGATGTTAAATGAACATAGTCTACCCAAGTATTTTTGGGCCGAAGCCGTGAATACAGCTTGCTACATCATGAATAGGGTTCTAATAAGACTGTCCCTATCAAAAACTCCTTATGAATTATGGAATAATAAAAAACCAAATGTTTCCTATTTTAAAGTTTTCGGTTGTAAATACTTTATTTTGAATGAAAGGGATACCTTAGGAAAATTTGATGCTAAATCCGATGAAGACATCTTTCTTGGTTACTCTTCCGTTTCTAAGGCTTTTCGAGTTTTTAACAAAAGAACCTTAGTAATAGAAGAGTCTAGTCATGTAGTTTTTAATGAAAATTTTGATGTAAAGAAAAATGATTTTGATGATGATCTTGGTTTTGATAATTTGAATTTAAATAAACCCCCTCCTCAAAATAGCAACTTGGATGCACCTTCTTCCGAAATTTCCTTACCCAAGGAATGGAAGTATATAGATGCTCATCCAAAGGAGCTAATTATAGGAGATACATCAAAAGGGGTTCAAACTCGTTCCTCTTTCAAGAATTTTTGCGCTAATACCGCCTTCCTTTCTCAAATCGAACCTAAATGCATTGACGAGGCCTTAAAAGATGATTTTTGGGTTATTACAATGCAAGAGGAATTAAATCAATTTAAGAGGAATAAGGTATGGAAGCTTGTTCCTAGACCTAGTGACCATTTAGTCATTGGTACTAAATGGGTCTTTAGAAACAAGCAAGACGAAAATGGTATCGTGGTTAGAAACAAGGCTAGATTAGTGGCCAAAGGTTTCAACCAAGAAGAAGGTATCGACTACGAAGAAACCTTCGCTCCTGTGGCAAGATTAGAAGCCATTAGGATGCTCCTTGCCTATGCTAGTAGTAATAATTTTAAACTGTTTCAAATGGATGTCAAAAGTGCTTTCTTGAATGGTTTTATTTCCGAAGAAGTATATGTCGAACAATCTCCTGGATTTGAAAATTCTCTTCTTCCTAATCATGTATTCAAATTGACTAAGGCTCTCTATGGCTTGAAACAAGCTCCTAGAGCTTGGTATGAAAGGCTTAGTTCCTTTCTTATTTTAAATAATTTTACCAAAGGTAAGGTTGATACTACATTGTTTATCAAACATTTTGAAAATAATTTTCTTATTATGCAAATTTATGTTGACGATATTATTTTTGGCTCTTCGGATGAATCACTATGTGAATCATTTACCAAATGTATGAGTCATGAATTTGAAATGAGTTTAATGGGTGAATTAACTTTCTTTTTAGGATTACAAATCAAACAACTTAGTGATGGTATATTTCTTAACCAATATAAATATACATTAGAATTGTTAAAACGATTTAACATGGATAATTCAAAAGCAATAAACACCCCTATGAGTACTTCGACTAAGTTAGATATGGATGAAAATAGTGAAAATTTTGATCAAAAAATATATAAGGGAATGATAGGTAGTTTACTCTACCTCACTGCGACTAGACCGGATATTATGTTTAATGTAGGACTTTGCGCTAGGTTTCAATCTAATCCTAAATTATCTCATCTTAAGAGTGTTAAAAGAATATTTAGGTATCTTAAAGGAACTCCAAATTTAGGATTGTGGTATCCAAAATTTGAAAAATTCGATTTAATAGCTTATGCAGATGCCGATTTTGGCGGATGCAGGATAGATAGAAAAAATACATCCGGAACATGCTAATTTTTAGGACATGCACTTGTTTCTTGGACTTCCAAGAAATAAAATTCAGTTACACTATCTACGGCGGAAGCCGAATACATTGCTGTAAGTCCATGCTGTGCACAAGTTGTTTGGATGAAAAATACATTAGAAGACTATGGAATTCACTTCAAAATCATTCCCATAAAATGTGATAATACTAGTGACATATGTCTTACCAAAAATCCAATTCAGCACTCTAGAACTAAGCATATCGATATTAGGCATCATTTCATACGCGATCATGTCCTTAACAATAATGTTGTTTTAGAATTTATTGATACAAAGCATCAATTGGCAAATATTTTTACAAAAGCCTTAAATGAAGACCAATTTGAATTTATTACAAGGGAACTAGGCATGTTAAATTATCCCTGAAAATAAGCTTGTTTGAATGTATTTTTCGAAAAATGTCTCATCCTTTTCCGTTCTTCTATGGATTTGACTTCATCATTATCCTTCGATTCAAAATGACATATTAAAGTACAACTCATTATATTAACCTATCTTGAGTCAAAACACCTCTGAAAAATAAAAGGGGGAAGAAAGGATTTTTTCTGAATGAATGCTGATTTTTTTTATGATGAATTCTGGATAAATATTTTTAGCAAATTTGAATGATGAATTTTATATGATTAATCTTAATGCTGAATTCTTTCTCTAATGATTTTATGATCACAAATTATGTGCTTCAAGTCTCATCTCCTTTATGTTGATGACAAAGGGGGAGAAAAGTGATGACTTGTACCATTTTGATAGCATGACTTATATGAATTGCAAAAGCTTGTGTGATACAAATGTCTTATATGCCTTGCTAAATCCTTGAGAATATCGCAAGATTGGTTGATCATATTGAAATCATGCCTTACATCTATATCATGAAATTCATGTTGAAAATCGTTATCTCCTATCGTAGTAAAAATCATCATTTATCATTCGACTTGAAAATGATTTTCATCAAAGTTTCGTATTTAATTATGCTTAATGAGAATAACGATAAGTTCAACGGTTATAACTTATCGGTTTATCCTTGAATTTATGGGATGGAATTCAAGTGTTTTTATCTTCTCATAATATGGCATATAGATAGGGGGAGTTATGTTTAACTCCATCGTCAATTGATTGTCATCATCAAAAAGGGGGAGATTGTTGAATCTCAGATTTTGATGATAAAATCAATTGATGGGTTAATTGATCTAATCCATATTATTGAGTTAAGTGTGTAGGATTAACTACGATAACCAGAAAACATAAAGAAAGAATACCGGAGTCAAGTTCGATGGACGTTTAAGAGTCCGAAGAATCGTCGGAGATGCTGCCGGAACCAACCGAGAAGAAATCAGGAACTTGTCGGAATTTTCGGAAGTTCGCCGAAGAGATCGTCGGAGGATCGCGGAGATCACCGAGAAGGCTCGGCTACTCGTTGAAGTCGTCACAAGACCGGGAGCCAGATAGGAGTCCGTCGGAAGAAATCCGAGGGCATATCGGAAGTCCGCCGGAATTTCGTCGGAAAGCTCGCTGAAACAAGACTCGACGTTCACGGTTGAAAACTTGCTTGGGATGTTTTTAGTTATGTAGTTCGCATGTAATTAGGATTAGGATTAAAAGATAATCCTATATCCTGGTTAGGGGCCAACTGGGCCCAAAATTAGACTTGGTTTGGGCTGAACTTAAAGCCCAACCAATGAACTGAAGGGTCTGGCGGTGGCACCGCCAGACTGGGCGGTGGCACCGCCCAGCACCAGAGAGCCAGGAGGTGGTACCGCTTGGCTGGGCAGTGGCACCGCCAGTACACTATCAGTGTCAGACACTGACAGGCGATGGCACCGCCAGCATCGGGAACCAAAGAGAATTCAAATTTTGGAGCCTAAATTTGAATCCTCTTGAGGCCTATAAATACCCCTCAATTCTCAGCTGAGATTACAACTCTTTGAGAAGCAATAGATTGAGAAAAAGGTCTTAGAAAAGCCTTAGCAAGTCTTGTTTTCAATTTGCTAGAGTGTTCACCTCCTTCTTTCTTGTTGAAAATTTGTAAGAGTGTGAACCGCTTGTAAAAGGTTGTAAGAGGGGTATTTGTCCTTCCCCTTCAAGAGATTTGCTAGTGGAAGGTGGGAGCCTCATCGAAGAGGGCCTCGCAAGTGGATGTAGGTCATTTGACCGAACCACTTTAAAATTGGCGTGATCTCTGTTTTGCATTTTCTTATTGCTATTTACATTACTGCAAACCTTCTTACGTGCTTTATTTCCTCATTACCTTTGCTGCACACCTTTATGAACATGCATTCAAGTTAAGCTTTTCAAGTTCGGTTTTTATCGTATGAAAGATTTGTCGAAACCAACGTTTTAATCCGCTGCACTAATTCAAACCCCCCCCCCCCTCTTAGTGCCGCTCCGATTCTAACACCTAGTTGGCCCCTAATTAAGTTAGTGAGATCACCTCTCAATCCTAACTTAATCTACACTCTAACTATGACAATTAAGACATCATTACTGCAATTCGTGTTTCGATGCGTTAATCGCTTCTTCCGGTGAACATCCGATGAACCCTCGGCGATGCTCCGGTGGACTCCCAACAAGCTCTTGGACTTCACGACGATCTTCTTGGTGAGTTCCGACGAGCTTCTATGGTAAGTTCCTGGACTTCTCGGATGGTTCCCGTAGAACTTCTGACGAATATCCGGACTTCTAACGAACTCTCAAACTCCCAACGTGATCTTAGTCTTGACTCTGGCTCAACACTTACTGCATGTCTTATTGCCATCATAGTTAATCCTATACATTTATCTCAGCATATAGATTAGATAAACAAATGACAATTGACTTCATCATCAAAATTCGAGATTCAATATAGACTACTTAGAAGGACTGATCCCCGACAACCAGAACCTGAAACACTAATTTTTAGGGGTAATCAATCTCTTCCAACTGGTCTCTATGAGGAATCACCTCCAGTAGAGCAAGCACCTCCCTCATCTATCGACGACATAGGGACTCGGATGGATCAATTTGAACAACGTCAAGATCAAATTTTGACTAAGTTGCAATAGATTCATCAACATCTCAATACCCTGTTTAGACATTTTGACTAGCCACCACTTGAATAATTAATTATGACTTTTTGCTCATGACAAAGAGAGAGAAATGGATGAAATCCCTTTCGTTTATTCTACTTACTTTGATGTTGTAATCCTATATTGTTTACCTTGATGTTGTAAATGTAAAATGCTACTTTGATTTCCATGTTATCTCTTCATGACTCGAAAATGGATGTCATGCCTTGACATTATTTCTATCGATGAATACATGGTATCATCTTTAGATTTGGTAAATCATGATGTGTATGATGATAATAAGTCTAAATTATCAATTTGATATTTGAATTCAAGAGTATCTTTTTTCAATTATGGCATATGGATAGGGGGAGTTAATTAACTCCATCACCAATTGGTTGTCATCATCAAAAAGGGAGATATTATTGAATCTCGGATTTTGATGATAAAATTAATTAGTAAATTATTTGATTTAATTCATGTGTTGAGATAAGTGTGCAGGATTAACTACGATAGCGGTAAGGCGTAAAGCAGATGATGGGCCAGAGTCGAAGACTCGGATGATATACCGGGAGCTTGCTGAGAGTTCATCGTGAGATCACCGAAAGTGCGCCGGAAGACTAGTCGAGAGTTGGTCGGGAGTTCGTCGGAAGCTCACCGGAAGACTCGCCGAGAAGTTCACCGAAGGATCACCAAGTGAAAAATCGACGTACCGAACCATGCTTGCCTTAATCATAGTTAGAACAATAATTAGAGTTAATTTGGGAGGTAATCCCATCAACTCTATTAGGGGCCAACTGGGCTCGGAGCTAGGATGGTTTGGGTCGAATATAAGGCCCAACCAGGTTGCTGGACTCTGACTAGCGATGGCACCGCTAGGGTCGGCGGTGACACCGCCTGGAAGAACTAGTTTCCCAAGTGGTCTGGGCGGTGGTACCGCCCAAACTAGGTGGTGGTACTGCCAGCAATTATTGCTGTCAGTGGTGGTACCGCCCTTGTTAGGCGGTGGTACCGCCAGAGCTTGGTCTCCGCCCAATGTCAAACTGCAGGCGATAGTACCGCCTAGTAATGGCGATGGTACCGCCAATACCCCGGAATACTGGGATAAGACACTTTTTGGCTTTATTTTTAAAGCCATTGGGGGCTATAAATACCCTACCCTTTTATGCATGAAAGGGCACCGAAGTGTGTTTATAATCTTGAATCTTTGGGGTGTAAAAGTGTTAGAGTTTTTCTCCTCCCTCTCTTAGCTTTATAATCATTCAAGAAAGAGGAGTAAAGCTTATACGGGTTCTCTCCTAAACCCAACAAAAGGAGAAAGAGCTGTAAAAGGTGGTTAGTTTTCACCAATTGAAAGAAGGCCTTTAGTGGACGCCGGTGACCTCGACAGAGGAGGAATCCGAAAGTGAATGTAGGTCACATTGACCGAACCACTCTAAATTCCGGTTTGCATTTTGTTTTAAGCAATTTACTTTAACTGCAAATCATTTCATAACAAATTGCTTCTCTTGCTCATCTTGCTTTCACTATGCTTACGCTCTCAAACGTTTCAAGTTGCTATCTTTCCAAATCGATTTTTATTGAATGTACGAAATATTTTACGAAATCAAAGAATTTTCTGCTACACTAATTCGGCCAGTTGACCTCCGCAACTCCGATTTCCTTAATGTAATTTCTGCTCTTCTTGACCCGATGCCCGAACCTATGGTTTGAAGCCTTCTGCCAAGATATTTCATAAAATTGGATAAGGGGTCGATGAACCAATGACATGTCGAACTATATGTGATTAACTTTATAATAATTATCTAGATCGAAGTAGGTTTTGGGCGTAATTGGATTGAAATTGGGCCAACTCAATTAGGGTCCAATTGGGCCCAAGTTTGAGATGTGTTAGGCCAAGTAAAAGGCTCAAATAGTGACCCAAACTAGTGAAACCGTCGGTGGCATAGTCTCCGAGACTATGTCAGGCGATGGTATCGCCCAGACTCAGTCTTCGAGACTATCAGGTGGTGGTACAGCCCAAACACAGTATCCTAAGTGGTGGTACTACCATACTAGGTGGTGGTATCGCCCAATGTCAGTGCTATAGGTGGTGGTACCACCAGGACCAGGGAAACCCGTGATGAGATCTTTTTTTGCTTCAATTTTGAAGTCAATTGGGGTCTATAAATACCTCAGCTATTCTTGCATGGATTAGCAAGAATTTGTTAGGATCAAGAGCGCACTAAGGGGGGGGAGTGAATTAGTGTAGCGGAAAACTTTTACGATTTCAGAAAACTTATTTCGATTAAAGTCGATTTAACAAGAAAGTTTTCGACTCAATCCTTTTTAGAAGAACTTTGAAATTGAAAGCTTTTAAGAAAAGACTAAGGTGATTTGTAGTAATGTAAATCACACAAATGAAAGACGTCAGTTTCATAAAGTCTTCATATGATTAAAGCTGATCTCGAAAAATGTTTACGTCAAAACATATGTAGATGTAGTTAAAGCACAATAAGGAGAAGAGGCAGTTTGCTATAAAGGAAAGTTGTTTAAAGTAAATGCAAACCGAGTTTTTAGAGTGGTTCAGTCAATGTGACCTACATCCACTATCGGCTTCCTCCTCCGATGAGGTTATCGGCGTCCACTAGAGGCCTTCCTTTAATAGGTGAAGGCCAACCACCCTTTTACAGCTTTTCTCTTTTTGCCGGGCTTAAGAGATAACACTTATAAGTTTCACTCCTCTCTTGAATGATCTTAATACTTAAAAAGAAGGAGGAGAACTCTAGCTTTTATATCACTTTAAGGCCTCAATGACTCAAGATTAAATCAAGTTTTCATGCCCTTTCATGCAGGAAAGGGTGGGGTTTTTATAGGCCCCAATGAGTTTGAAAATTGAGCCTAAAAGTGTCCAATCCCCGATTTTCGGGGTCCTAGCGGTACTACCGCCATTACTGAGCGGTACTACTACCTATCATTTGACACTAGGCGGTACAACCGCTCAGTCTGGGCGGTACTATCGGCTGACAGCGCTCGAAGACCGAGCTCTAGCGATACCACCGCCTGACAAGGGCGGTACCACCGCTGGCAGTAATAACTACCGGTGGTACCACCGCCCAGAATTCCTGGGAGATTGAGTGTCCTAGGCGGTGCCACCACCGGCCAAGAATTCAAGGGCTAAATGGGCTGTTCCATTCGGCCCAATATGGGTCTATTAAGGGCTCAATTGGGCCCTAATTAAGTTAGTGGGATTATCTCCAAATCCTAACTTAATCCATACTCTAACTACAACAATTAAGACATGATTACTATAATTTGTGTTCCGGTATGTCAATCGCTTCTTTTGGCGAGCTTCCGACGAACTCTCAGCGATGCTCCAACAGACTCCCGGCAAGCTCCTGGACTTTGCGATGATCTTCTTGGTGAGTTCCGATGAGCTTCTATGGCAAGCTCCTGGACTTCTCGATTGGTTCCCACAGAACTTTCGACGAACATCTAGACTTCCGACGAACTCTCGTACACCCAATGTGATCTTGATCTTGACTCCGGCACAACACCTATTGCATGTCTTACTGTCATCGTATTTAATCCTACATACTTTTCTCAATATATAGATTAGATCAACAAATAACAATTAACTTCATCATCAAAATCTGAGATTCAACAATCTCCTCCTTTTGATAATGACAATCAATTGATGACGGAGTTAACCTTAACTCCCCCTATCTATATACCATACTTGAGAAAAATCATTCTTGAAGTTAAAGCCTTTGAATTCAAAAGACACATTGATAAGTTAAGTTCATTTAAACTTATCAATATACCCATCATGATTCATATCTTGATGTAATATTATAAAAATAATGTCAAGGCATGACATTCATTTTCAAGTCTTATATTTCAAATATGAAGGATAGCAATCATAGCAATTCATTCTATAACAAGAACAAGATATCAACTTGTAAAATTATAAGTTAAGCTCTAGATATCTTATCATAATGCAAACATTTCAAGTGTAAGATCGCATACATTTATTATCAATTTATCATATTTTGGTATAATTTCTCCCCCTTTGTCATCAACAAAAAGGAGAACAATTCAACAATATATGCAAGTGTGGTAAAAAAAAAAATTATGTCATATTTAAATTTTGTAAAGAAATTTATTTCAATCATATTTCAAGCATTCATGATATGGTATCAGTCAAAAGTTCTTACATTAAAGAGATAGCTTTCATTACTTCTTTCCTTTTATTTATCATCAAAGCTTTGCATGAAGGAGGAAAGTAAGAAGGAAAAGCCATTAAGACCCAACTTTGAATGAAGTAAAAAACAATAAGAGAGTTTCATTAAATCATGCTTCATTTTTCATAAAGATCAAGATATATATGTGAAATTAAATCCTTGCAAGTGTTCATCTAAAAAAAATTCTTCCTTCGTTAAGAAGGAATTCATATGAAAGAATCATTATATCAAATCCATTTCTCAATCTAAGAATTTACAAAAGATGAATCCATGAGAGATGCATTTGTCAATTAATCCCATGTATCAAAAATCATTTAGTGATAGAGCACGGATACGAAATAAACTTGATACGGCATAGACTCATGAAAGCTTCATTCAAGAAATACATTAAGTCCAAAAGAGAAATATAACAAAATTATGCATTCGAACAATGTTTTGTCATAGCTTTTCAATCACAATCATTGAAGGTAAAATCATTAGTGCTTTGCAGTGCTCAAAGATTAAGAATCCAATGTATGATTAAGACTTCTCAAATTACAATCATAAAAGTATAACATGCCCATCATCATGGAAACTTTTAGCATCAAGGCACATAATTTCCAACATCAAAGTAAACATGTTATTGAGGCATACAATCTTATCATCATGTAAAATTCATATCATAAAATTTTCAACATCGAATCTAAGTGAGTGATCAAAGAATCAAGAAAGTCCAAAAATAAAATTTAACAAATTCATGCATTCGGACAAATCAACATTCCTAATTCCGTAAATGCTCACTAAATAATACATCAAGTCATAGATACCAATAGTTAAGCATATCAAGGACTTGCGATCATCAAAGTAAGTAGCATAAAAAGTTTACAGCATTAAGGTAAACAACATCGTATTACAACATGCCAAGAAGGAATTGTGTCCATTTTTTCTAAATACATACATATGCTCATTCAGATGGTGGAAAGTTAAAATGTCTAAACAATGTATCAAACTATCGATGAATCTGCTACAGCTCAGATAGGATTTGATCTTGACGTTGTTCAAGTCGATCTTGTCATTGTTTAAAGTGATCCATCCGAATCCCTATGTCTTCGATAGATGAAGAAGGTGCTTGCTATACTGGAGGTGATTTCTCAAAGGGACTAGTTGGAGGAGATAGATTACCCCTAAAGATTGGTGTTTTCAGTTCTAGTTTAGGTTGAGGGGGATCGGTCATTCTAGGCAGTCTAACCCATATACCATTTCTAAATGTATATCTCATCCATCGAAGTAGATTTTTATTTATAATACTAAATCTATCTAGCTTTATAACTTCTTCGTCGGGTGGAATTGCAATATTGTAGGCATGGAGTATTTTAGTAATTATGCCACCATATGGAAGCATCATGTCCTTTTTAGATATTTCTATCATATTTTATTGGATAAGGTAACCCAAACAATTGTTATATCCTTTTATGATCCAATACATGGTACCTAGTTCCATTTGGCTTACTTCATCATGATGGTATTATTTCAGGAGAATGATACTAATCAAGATGTGATGAAGTATTTTGGTGCTTAATGGTAATAAATGATCACAGCTTTTTGGAAGTATCATTAAGTTGGGATTACCAAAAATTGTTCCTAAGGCATCAATATAAGTGGTCTCAATTGTTTCATCATCCCATTGTTCTCTAAAATAACAACATCCTTCTTTCACCGGGATGCCTATAATGTCACAAATAGATCTATTTGTAATGGATATATGATGTCCTAATATATAGGTTGATACCCTTTCTTCTTCATCTATATGTAGATTATTGTAAAACAATCTAACAAGTCTAGGATAGATAGGTTCACTTATTTGTAAGATTGGGAGTAGATCTAGATTTGCAAACCATTGAATAGATTCTAAATCACTTAGTTCATCTAAATCAAGTTATTTTCCCTTATGAACATGTCTAGATTCTATGGATGTAAATTTTAGGGCATATTGATTAGAATCGAAAAGTGTGAAATTATAGTTTTCTTCTAATCTCCTCTTCCCTTTGTCCTTAGAAGATAATGAGCAAGAGTAGATAATACAAAAGAGAAATCAAAGCCTTTTAGATAATACCTTAGTTGAGATCTTCAAGAAGATGTAGGATTGATCCTTGATCTTGCAGGAAATAGGGATTATTAGGCAGCTAAAGGGAGAGAATGATGTTGAAAGGGGGTTTGGAGCTGCAAGGGAGAGTGGAAAATGAGTTGGGGTCAATTCTACCGTTGGCCCTAGCTCGGTTTTATAAGGGGGCAGGTTGCAGGCAATGGCACCGCTGGTTGGGCAGTGCAACCGCCTGCCACCCGTGACAGCTGGCAGTGCTATCGCCAGTTGGGCAGTGCCACTGCCTATAGGCAGTGAGCATTGCTTACAAGGGTGTGTGGGCTGATGTGGGTGATTTCAACTTGAAGGAAGTTTTGTTTGTGGAGCACACAACCTTAATTAGATAATCATGTAAAAATTCACATCATAAGAGGAGAAGATTCGTACGTTCATGATTGATCTTGTAAAATGCATACTATACCCAAATGTCATATAGAGCCCATATGTTTTCAATATGTTAATGACTAATCATGCAAGCATCGTAAGCCTCGCAAGTTCATGATTTACATCACACAAAATTTGTATGCAAACTTGGCTTGCAAACCATAAGTTCATGATCTTGTAAGATATAGTTGGATCCGAAAAAATTGAGGAAGGAATGTATCCAATAAATTTGAAAATCCGGAGGATGTGTGAAGGGGAATTTATGCATAAGAGTTTACAAGTTTCAAAATTTGAGGGATCAAACTTAAGTGTTTATCACACAAGATTGCATCATTAACGTATGGAATATAAGTATCATTTTGTAATTGATAGTTTTAATTCTACTGATCCTCTTTTTGTTATTTTGGCTAGAGAGCGTTATGAGTCATTTTGGATCTCTGGTTATAAACCTTGAGCACCTAAAAAGCAAGATATCATCTCTTGCTCCTAGCTTGTGATGGTATACGTTTCTAAAAAAGATGATGATTTTTAGGTACCCATTTGACCTTGGGTGCCTCAAAAATCGATCTAAATTGCTTATCATGCTGCATGGAATTCTTTACGGTTCCTTTAGGAACCCAAATCAATTTGTTTAGACTATACTTTTTAAATGGACAATGATGAGCTTTATGTCCACGTTTGTAACAAAAGTTACATTTGTTTTGGGGTAAAATATGCAAGATAGGGCCTTCAACAAAGGTGGTTGAATTTTGGTGAGAGCTACTCACAAATCCGATTCCACTTCTTTTATGAACATGACCCTTATTGGTAAGGATCCAGTTCAAGGACTTGCTACCAATCTCAAATTTTTTAAGGTATCCTTGAGTAACAAGTTTTCCTTTTGAAGTATTTCTAAATCATAGCATTTCGTACATGGAGCTAAACTATTATTATGCTCAATTTTTAATTTATCAAAATTACTAATAAGAGAATCATGCTCCTTTTTTAACAATTTATATTTTTTACTAATTATTTTGTATTCATCAAATAAATCATAAAAAGTATTTAATAATTAATTAAATGATAAATTTGCATCAATTAAACTTGATACCTCTTCTCCAATGGCCATTAGTACATAGTAAGCAACTTGTTCGGTGTTGGGCTCCTCTTCTTCGGATGCGCTTGAGTCATCCCATGTTGCTTTGAGCGCCTTCTTCTTTGGTGTTCTCTTCTTGGCTTAGGGACATTCACTTTTGTAGTGTCCCGGCTTCTTACATTTGTAGCAAATTACTTGATCATTCTTGGGTTCAAATTTATTTATAGTATTATTTTTAAATTTATTTCTTTTAATGAATTTTTTAAATTTCCTTGTTAAAAGTGCCAAGTCATCGTTAAAGTCCTCATCACTTAAGTTTTCTCTCAAGTGGTCTTCTTGTGTTCTTAGTGTCATATCCTTCCTATTCTTTAAAAGGGTGTCCTTAAGCTCTTCATGAGCTTTGCAAGTCATTTCATAGGTCATTAGTGACCCAATTAATTCTTCAAGAGGAAAGTTATTTAAATCTTTGGCCTCTTGAATGGCCATGACTTTAGGGTCTCAACTCTTTAGAAAGGATCTTAAAACTTTATTAACAAGCTTAGAATCTAAAAACCCTTTACCGAGTCCTTTTAGACCATTGATGACATCCATAAAATGGGTGTACATGTCTCCAATGGTCTCACTCGGTTTTGTTAGGATCGGAGCGGCACTAAGAGGGGGGGGTGAATTAGTGCAGCGGATTAAAACTCGTAAGTTTGAAAACGATTTCGTAAATGCAAGGAGATTTCGTTTCAATAGTAACTTGAGTAGATGAAAACCGAAAGCTTGCAGTAGTGTAAATAATAACTTCAGGAAAGTAAGAACTCACACATTCAAGGAACACGCTAATTTAAAATGGTTCGATCAAAATGACCTACATCCACTTGCGAAGCCTTCTTCAAAGAGGCTCCCAACTTTCACTAGCAAATCACTTTGAAGGGGAAGGACAAATACCCCTCTTACAACCTTTTACAAGTGGTTCACACTCTTACAAGTTTTCAACGAGAAAGAAGGAGGTGAACACTCAAGCAATTGAAAAACAAGACTTGCTAAAGACTTTGCTAAGGCTTTATCTCAATTTCTTACTCCTCAGAAGGTTGTGTTCTCTGCTGAGAATTGAGAGATATTTATAGGCCCCAAGAGGATTCAAATTTAGGCTCTAAAATTTGAATTCTCTTGGGTTTTCGAGGCTGGCGGTGACACCGCTCGACCTCTCGGGTGCTGGGCGGTGCCACCGCTCAGTTCTCGGGTTCTAGGCGGTGCCACCACCTAAACTATTTCAGCTCATTGGTTGGGCTCCAAACTTGGCCCAAACCAGTCCGAACTCGGGCCCAATTGGCCCCTACTTGGGTTTTAGGATTAACACATAATCCTAACCCTAATTAACGTGCTAACTACGAATTTAAAGACATTTCCTAAGCTATTACAAAGTCCGTAAGTCAAGACTTTTTCCGACGAGCTTCCGGTGAACTTTCGGCGGTCTTCCGACGAACTCTCGGAAACCATTTTGCGGACTCCCGGCAAGCTCCTAGACTTCATGATTTGATCTTGGTGAGTTCCAACGAGCTTCTTCGGCAAGCTCCGATCTTTCTCGGCGAGCTCCGTGAACTTCCAACAAACCTTTCGACGAGCTTCCGAAAAACCCTTTGGCAAGCTCCCTACTCATTCTCGGCTAGTTCCGGCAGCATTCCCAACGAACCTTCGGACTTCCGTCGAACTCTTGAACTCGTAACAAATCCTTCGCGCTTGACTCCGACACTTTGTTTCGCTTTATGTCTTCATCGTTATCGTAGTTAATCCTGCACACACAAGCCAAAACTCTACTCCGATCTAGACAATTATTATAACGTGAATTGACATTCTGTTGCCTGGCACGTCATTGGTTGGCCCGATGCCCGACGTCCGAAGCCTTCTGCCATCCAATATCCTAACGTGATCTCCTCCGGCACAACGTCAATTCCTCCTGTGTTAACTGTATAATCCTGATCGAGTAAACCTGCATCACTCAAAACGTAGATTAAATCATAAACACATATCAAGTGGTTTCATCATCAAAATACGAGATTCAATAATCTCCCCTTTTTTGATGATGACAACTACTTGATAATGGAGTTAACCTTAACTCCCGGAGTTTAAACAAACTCCCTCTATCAATATGGCTTATTGATAGAAACTCTTGGATTCAAGAATCCAAGCAACATGTCATCGTAAACTTATGCATAACATGTCATGTCATCATACTTCTCCCCCTTTGTCATCAACAAAAAGGAGAAGTTCCTACTCTTATGTGTTTAGAGATAAAAAGTTCCATACATTGCATGAAAAACATAGTATCAAATTTTATCATCATGCAATCTAGCAATTAAAGATGTGTAAGTTTAGCATGTTTGCTTTTCTTGAGATAACAACTAATTGCTTCTCTTTAGACTACAAGCTAGCAATTTTCATGATATGCAAGTTTCAAGCTAGCAAATTTTTGCTTCCTTTGCAATGTTTGAGCTAACAAGTTAGCATGTTTTGTATTTTGAGATAGGCAAGATAGCACATTTGCCTTTTTTTAGATAGCAACTCTTTTGAGATAGTGATCTTAGCAAATTTTACATCATGCAAGGTAGCAAATTTTTGTGATGTTCAAGTTAGTAAGTTCTTTCTTCTCTTTTGAGAAGTGCTATTTTTGCTTCCTTTACAAAGTGCAAGCTAGTAAAGTGTTTGAAAAAGTGAGCAAGTTTTGCAACATATAAGCTAGTAAAAATTTCGAAAGCAAATACAAGATAGCTTTCTTGTTGAAGTGTGTAAGCTATCGATTCTTGCTTCCTATTGTAATGTGCAGGTTGCAAGTCTTGCTTCTTGAGATAGGCAAGATAGTGATGTTCAAGAAGACAACTTTTGCTTCTTGAAATAAGCAAGTTAGCAATCTTTGTTACTTAAGATAAGCAAGCTAGCAATCAAGTTTTTGCTTCTTCTTAACTTGTGCAAGCTAGCTATCTCCCCCTTTGTCATTGTCAAAAAGAAGGGAAGACCCTTTACATCAATTATGTCAAAGGTAAGTATCAATCTTATTTGTGCATCATCATATTTTCAAATTAGAATATGCACATTTTCAAAAACCTTATATTCATTCATGCACGATATTGAATAATCGATCAACATTATGAGGATATCATACATGATACTAAAATTTTTAACTATTTGTCAACATTTTGATCATGTTACCAAACATTCATCATTTAGAGTATTCATGATACAAAACATTAAATTAATATTTATAATACATCATTTTAGCAACAACTCATAGTATTTTAAATCATGATTTACATCATATGTAATACATCACATCATAATTAGAAAGCACAAGTATTGTATACATTATTGCAAATCATAAATGTTTCATATCATGATGGTATTAATTTGTCAAATTATATCCTACCATGCATGATCAAAACTTCTCCCCATTTGTATTTCATGCATAATTTTACTTCATCACATTAGGAGTATCAAGAGGAATTAATTGGGTGATGAGATAAATATTTCACGAATACATGGAATTGTATAAAAAATCATATCATAAGTGTTTCATACATTCATATCATCACATGAAGGAATATAAACAAAAATTAGTGATGAGATATTACTTCATGAATACAATAAAATTCATATAGCATATCATGGTTTATTAGAATTAGTCTTCCTTTTGGTGAATAGCAAAAAGAATAGTAGGAGAGCAAGATCTCAATTCATGCACATCAAATATTCAATCATCAAAATCATGATTCATCTAGAAAATTCTCCTGTTTAAATATTCAAAGAGAGAATCATGATGAACATTCTTGGTTTACATAAAGTTTCAAAACATAATTATCAAGATCATGAATACTAAAAGACTATGAAACATTTCGACAAATCTCCTTTTAAATACAAAACAATCTTAATTCATAAAGGATTTCATGTTATAAATTTCAAGAGATCAAGATCGTGATTTCGATAAAAATTTATTCAAATTTAAATCATCAAAATCATTATCAAAATCCAAGAGATCCACAAAGATGATACAAATGGATTCATCAAAATCAATAAGATTGAGCAAAATAATTTTCAAGAATGTTTCCCTCTTTTCGATTGTTTCAAAACATATGATTTTGTTTAATTTATGCCAAATAAAAACATGTATCATGTTTAAAACCGAAAGAGTAAGATTTATTACAACAAAGATCAATAAGGTACTTTCATTATGGTAAAAATCAATAATCCATAAATTGTAAGATTCATCATGCATAATTTCGAGATTTATTAAGCATGATCAATATGCATAACACTAAAACATGGTTTCAAAATGTTTAATATTTTTATTACACAATTTCATCATTATGCATCATTATATATAACTTTACAATGTCATGCATAAAATCATCAAATCATAGTATTAAAATATTAATATTTTAATTACAACTTTATGCATCATTAAGTATACAATTGTCAAGTATGACACTTCACTATTTCATATAAGCATGCCTATTTCATTTATGTCAAATCAAAATATATATCATTTTTTAAAGCCACTTTTATGTCAAATCAAAAAATGCATCATTAAGCATGATCATTATGAATTACTTCAAATCAAACATGATTTCATTTATTTTCAAAATATTTATCATGATAGGGCATATAAGCCAAAGAAACTATTAAACATAAAGCATATTCATTAATGATGGTTTCATTGAGTATAAAGTATTTTCAACCAAAATCATTTGTTATTTGTTGTAGTCATCCATTTTTCTTTTTAGGTGAATCTATCTTTGCATGCTTAGTTTGCATACAAAAGCCGTGCATCATTTTCGAAAGCAACTTTCATCATGGTATAAATCGATAATCCATAAATCGTAAAAGATCATTATGGAAATCATCAATAATCAATAAACTATAAATTACCCAAAACTCATCATCATCATCATGCATAGCTTCAAAAAATAAATTTATTAGGCATGATATCATATTTCATAAGGCATTTTTAATCAAAATTATTCTGTTTATCATAAACATACAATTTTCATGATTATTTTCAAAATTACTAGAATGATAAGCATGATTTCTAATTTTTTTATTTTTATGTAATTAATCCTAAACTAAATTAAAAATAACTCATGAAAAGTATTATGTAATTTTAAAATAATTCAAGAGAGTTGAGTTACTTACCTTGTAGTCGAAGCTCGTCAAAGCCCAATTCGCTGTTTCATCTTTGGAAGTTTTTGATTCATCCTTGGTTGCCTTCCTCTTCTTTGGCCTCTTCCTCCATTCAAGTTCATTGTTTATTTTAGATTTTTGTTTAATAAACTTATTAAGATTTAGTGTTTGAAGTTCAAGTTCATCATTGTCCTCATCACTTGAGTCATCGCTCAAGTGGTATTCATTTGTCCGTAGTTCCAAATCCTTCGTGTTCTTTGGAAGGTGATTTTGTTCATCATGTTCATAATGTGCATTGTGCACCATTTCATATGTCATCAACGAACCAATTAGTTCTTCAAGTGGAAAAATATTTAAATCTTTTGTTTCTTGTATTGCGATTATTTTAGGATCCCACCTTTTTGGAAGGGATCTTAAGATCTTACTTACGAGATCAAAATTCGAAAAAGATTTACCAAGAACTCTTAGATTATTGACGACATCCGTGAAACGGGTGTACATGTCGCCTGTAGTCTCGCTTGGTTGCATTCGAAAAAGCTCAAAATCATGCAATAAAATGTTAACTTTCGAGTCTTTGACTCTACTAGTTCCCTCGTGCGTGATTTCAAGTGTTCGCCAAATATCAAAAGCCGTTTCGCATGTAGAAATCCGATTGAACTCATTTTTGTCCAAAGCGCAATATAAGGCATTCATAGCCTTTGCGTTTAAAGAAAAATACTTCTTCTCCAAATCCGACCATTCGTTCATCGGTTTAGAGGGAAGTTGAAAACCATTTTCAACGATATTCCAGAAATCCAAATTCATAGAAATCAAGAAAACTCTCATTCGAGTTTTCCAATAAGTGTAGCCCAATCCGTTAAACAATAGTGGACGAACAACTGATAAGCCCTCTTGAAAGCCATGAAGAGTCATTTCTCTCGGGTGTAAATCCAAAATGAGAAATACCAGGCTCTGATACCAATTGTTAGGATCGGAGCGGCACTAAAAGGGGGAGGGGGGGGGGTGAATTAGTGCAGCGGATTAAAACTCGTAAGTTTGAAAACGATTTCGTAAATGCAAGGAGATTTCGTTTGGATAGTAACTTGAGTAGATGAAAACCGAAAGCTTGCAGTAGTGTAAATAATAACTTAAGGAAAGTAAGAACTCACACATTCAAAGAACACGCCAATTTAAAGTGGTTCGGTCAAAATGACCTACATCCACTTACGAAGCCTTCTTTAAAGAGGCTCCCAACTTCCACTAGCAAATCACTTTGAAAGGGAAGGACAAATACCCCTCTTACAACCTTTTACAAGTGGTTCACACTCTTACAAGTTTTCAACGAGAAAGAAGGAGGTGAACACTCAAGCAATTAAAAAACAAGACTTGCTAAAGACTTTGCTAAGGCTTTATCTCAATTTCTTACTCCTCAAAAGGTTATGTTCTCTGCTGAGAATTGAGGGGTATTTATAGGCCCCAAGAGGATTCAAATTTGGGCTCCAAAATTTGAATTCTCTTGGGTTTCCGAGGCTGGCGGTGCCATCGCCCGACCTCTCGGGTGCTGGGCGGTGCCATCTCTCAATTCTCGGGTTCTAGGCGGTGCCACCACCTAATCTGGCAGTGCCACCGCCTACACTATTTTAGCTCATTGGTTGGGCTCCAAACTTGGCTCAAACCAGTCCGAACTCGGGCCCAATTGGCCCCTACTTGGGTTATAGGATTAACACCTAATCCTAACCCTAATTAACATGCTAACTATGAATTTAAAGACATTTTCTAAGCTATTACAAAGTCCGCAAGTCAAGGCTTTTTCCGGCGAGCTTCTGGCGAACTTCTGGCGGTCTTCCGATGAACTCTCGGAAACCATTCTGCGGACTCCCGGCAAGCTCCTAGACTTCACGATTTGATCTTGGCGAGTTCCAACGAGCTTCTTCGGCAAGCTCTGATATTTCTCGGCGAGCTCCGTGAACTTCCAACGAACCTTCCGGTGAGCTTCTGAAAAACCCTTTGGCAAGCTCCCTACTCATTCTCGGCTAATTCCGGCAGCATTCCCGATGAACCTTCGAACTTCCGTCGAACTCTCGAACTCATAACAAATCCTTCGTGCTTGACTCCGACACTTTGTTTCGCTTTATGTCTTCATCGTTATCGTAGTTAATCCTGCACACACAAGCCAAAACTCTATTCCGATCTAAACAATTATTACAACGCGAATTGACATTCTATTGCCCGACACGTCATTGGTTGGCCCGATGCCCGACGTCCGAAGCCTTCTGCCATCCAATATCCTAACGTGATCTCCTCCGGCGCAACGTCAATTCCTCCTACGTTAACTGTCTAATCCTGATCGAGTAGACCCGCATCACTCAAAACTTTTACGATTTCAGAAAACTTATTTCGATTAAAGTCGATTCAATAAGAAAGATTTCAACTCAATCCTTTTCGGAAGAACTTTGAACTTGAAAGCTTTGAAGAAAAGGCTAAGGATATTTGCAATATTGTAAATCACATAAATGAAAGACGTTGGTTTCGTAAAGTCTTCATACGATTAAAGTCGATCTCGGAAGATGTTTATGTCAAAGTATATGTAGACGTAGTTAAAGCACAGTAAGGAGGAGAGACAGTTTGCTATAAAGGAAAGTTGCTTAAAGTAAATGCAAATCGAGTTCTTAGAGTTATTCGGTCAACATGACCTACATCCACTATCGGCTTCCTCCTCTGACGAGGTCACTAGCATCTACTAGAGGCCTTCCTTTAATAGGTGAAGGCCAACCATCCTTTTATAGCTTTTCTCCTTTTGCCGGGCTTAAGAGACAACCCTTACAAGTTTCACTCCTCTCTTGAATGATCTCAACACTTAAAAAGAAGGAGGAGAACTCTAGCTTTTACAACACTTTAAGGCCTCAATGACTCAAGATTAAATCAAGTTTTCGTGCCCTTTCATGCAGGAAAGGGTGGGGTCTTTATAGGCCCCAATTAGTTTGAAAATGGAGCCTAAAAGTGTCCAATCCTAGATTTTTAGGATCTTGGCGGTACCACTGTCATTATTGGGCGGTACTACCATTTGTCATCTGACACTGGGTTGTACAATCGCTTAGTCTGGACAGTACTATCGCCTGACAACGCTCGAAGACCGAGTTTTGGCAGTACCATCGCTTGACAGGAGCAGTACCACTGCTGGTAGCAATAACTGTCGATGGTATCACCACCTGACAGGGGCGGTACCACCACCCAGAATTCTTGGGAGACCGAGTCTCCCAAGCAGTGCCACTACCGGCCAGGAATTCAAGTTAGCCCCTAATTAGCCCCTAATTAAGGGCCTAGTTAGCCCCTAATTAAGTTAGTGAGATTACCTCCCAAATCTCATTTAATCTATAATCTAACTATGATAATTAAGACATGATTACTGCAATTCGTGTTTTGGTACGTCAATCGCTTCTTCCGGCGAGCTTCCGGCGAACTTTCGGTGAACATCTAACGAACTCTTGGCGATGCTCCGGCAGACTCCTAGTAAGCTCCTGGACTTTGCCACGATCTTCTTGACAAGTTCCGATGAGCTTCTATGGCAAGCTCTTGGACTTCTCGGTTGGTTCCCCTAGAACTTTCAACGAACGTCCGAACTTCTGACGAACTCTTATACTCCTAATGTGATCTTGATCTTGACTCCGGCACAATACCTGCTGCATATCTTACTGTCATCGTAGTTAATTTTGTATACTTTTATCAACATATAGATTAGATCAACAAATGACAATTTACTTCATTATCAAAATCTGAGATTCAACAGAATTGAGCATGAAATTGAGTTAAAAAAGAGGAAAAGAAAAATTAAAAAAAATAAGAAACTCTCAGGATTTAGGATTACTTCTTCATAGTATTTAAAAGTTTGTTTGAAAGGAAAAGTAAGGTCTAAAAAAGAGAGGCTTGTAAGGGTTGTCTCCTAAACCCGTGAAAAGGAGAAAAGAGTGTAAAAGGGTAATTGATCTTTGCCCATTAAAGAAAGATTGGTAGTGGAAGCTGGTGGCCTCGAGTGAAGAGGAATCAGGAGTGGATGTAGGTCACAACGACCAAACCACTATAAAAATTTGATTTGTATTTCTATTTTGCTCTTTACTTTCATTGCAAATTGCTTTACTTTTACGACGCTTGTGTATGCTTTCAAGTTAAACATATTTCACGTTTTCGGATATCGATTTTTATCGTACAAAAATTTCAGAACTGATATAATTTTTATCGCTGTACAAAAATTTTGTCGACTCGATCCTAACAGGACTTATTCAAATTCTAATTATGTTAAACAGTCTTGATTTGTATTTAGTAATTATTTTATGCTTACCAGTTTGATTCCAATCTAGTCTCTCTTTTTTTTCATTTGAGGCTTTTTTTGTTATCTTATCCCTTCAAATTGTGGTTAAATAATTAAAATTATCACATGTGTGATACTTATGATAATCATACTGAAAAAGGCATAGAAGTGTTCATATTGAAGAATGTATAAAAATGTTCATCATTATGCATCCAATTTTTTTTTTTTTTTTTTTGTCAACCTAACGATTTGTCTAATTGTGAGCTCATGCCTTCTTCTATTTTTTTATGCTGAAGATCGAAGAAAAGAGAATGTAGAAAAAGTGTTAAAGAATGAAAAAAATGTAAATATCTTTTCTATCTTTTTATGTAGGTGATATGACATGAGTAACAAGACTATGTAGTGTCTTTTATCAACGATATGATGTGGATTTTGTGATCATATCAATTTTAATATTAACTTTTGGATAAAATGATGTGGATTTTATGATTTTCATTATCTTTAATATTGATGTAAATTTTTTTATCATTAAAATTTCTGGTATGGTTTTAAATTATTAAAAATTGATATGTCATGGAGAAAATTATTAAAAATTGATAGTTTTCGTTGATAGATAGTCTTATCACTAATGTTGTTTTTACTGATAGTCTGTCGATAATATACTTTATAATTAATATTGTTTTCATCTAAATAAGTATTAGTAACAAATTCAAGTAATCGTCAGTAAATTTTTAATATAAATTTTAGTGACATGTCAGTTCATCATCGAATTATTATCACTTTTTTTAAAAAAATTAATCAACAATCAGTGACGGATCTAAGTTATCTTTAAAATTTTTTGTCACATATGGTGATTCATTATCAAATATTATCAAATATGGTGACATTTGTTGATTCATTATCAAATATTATCACAGAAATTATTTAGTCAATTTATTTATTTATTTCGAATGGCGAAATTCGAATGTATTAATCACAAAAATAAGTCATCACTATAATGTATAATTTAGTGACAAGTGGGTCACTAAAAACTTTTTAGCCATGCAACCCAACCCAACCCAACCCAACCGACGGAAGCTGGTGATAGCTCACATCATGATAATTTTCTAACTTTCGGTGATAACTTTAGCACGAATGGTTGCTTTTCTTGTAGTGGAGGTATTAACATTTAACAAAAGTATATCATCCCATTTGGGGAAAAAAAAAATCAACACCTTCTTTCTTGCAGTACTAAAAAAAAAAAAAAGGAATTAATTTGGGCATTGTACCAAAAGTCTTGCGATAGATTAGAAAACATATTATCGGTTGAAGAAATAAAAGAAGATGAAGGGATAAAAGAAACAAGAGAGACCAAAGATTCCTTAGAGCAGATGTCTTTTTTTTGTTTTTCTTTTTTCATTAATAACTACTGTTGTCTATGAAGCATGTGTAATTGTGAATTTTTTAAAAACCATAGTTAAACATTCAAGCTAAAATAATTTGTTTTTTTTTTTTGACAATAGTATACAATGAGAGAAAGATAATTTATGAGGTTGACGTAAACCACTATTAGAATAATAGTGGTGATCAAAAGACAGTGCCAAGGACTAAAAATACAAGCATAGAAGATGTGGATAGTATAATATAGAAGCCTGTACAGTAAAAGAAATAAAGTAAGTAAAAAAACACTCACAAACACAAGCATAGAAGATGTGGATAGTATAATATAGAAGCCTGTACACTAAAAGAAATAAAGTAAATAAAAAAAACACTCTCAAACACAAGCAAAGAAGATGTGGATAGTATATAGAAGCCTGCCTATACACTAAAAGAAATAAAATAAATAAAAAAACACTCTCAAACACAAGCAGAGAAGATGTGGATAGTATATAGAAGCCTGCCTGTACATTAAAAGAAATAAAGTAAATAAAAAAACACTCTCAAACATAAGAAGAGAAGATGTGGATAGTACATAGAAGCCTATACACTAAAAGAAAAAAAATAAATAAATAAACACTCTCAAACACAAAAGAAGATGTGGATAGTATATAAAAGCCTGCACACTAAAAAAAATAAAGTAAATAAAAAAAAAAAAACCCTCTCCAATGACAGTTTATAGTTGGCAACCGAAAACGATAGCACCAGTGCTAGTTTCTCCCTCTTGTTCACCTCTGAAAATATTGAGAGTTAACATCGTAACATATCAACCTTTGTTTACATGAAGCAAATGACATTTATCAACAAATAGTAACAATCGATTAATTTTTACTATGTTTACATAAAACCCATAAAGAGTATAACAACGTAAAATATATTTTCTTTTACTGTCATAGCACGAGAAGAAATATTACATCCAGAAAGATATGAAACCAGAATCTCACATAGGAATGTCCCGTAAGCAGTTTAATATGTTGGAAGGGCTTCAATTTTCCTTTTAATAAACCAATCATAAGGCATTTGTTAGAAGAGCATCGCAAAACATGTAGTCAAGTCCCCTCCTCCTGGGGCAAGAGGTACTCCCACTCAACAGCAGATTCATCCTCTTGTTTCCATAGCTTTTGCACAAGATCAGGTTGACTAGTTTGAGTAGCATCTCTTCTTCCTCCTGGTGATGTTCCCATTAAGTTGGGCGCTTGCTGAATACATGCTTTGACAGCATCATGCACACTCACGAAGAACCAGCTTTTGCCAATCAGCTCAATGAGATGTGATCTCGCGAGAGTCATCAGAACCTTTTGGTTTGGATTCGAAATGGCAATCTGCAGGCATTCAGTGCATCGGTTATACCACTGTATCATTTGAGGAATAGAAGAATACTATGTTTAAAGAATACCGACCTGCACCTCATGCAGTTTGTATTCTTGATGCAAATCTTTGAGAGCTTCTACGGCGCTGGAGTCTATATATGGGACAGCTGCAGCAATGCAAGTGTAAGCAGATGTACCAAGGAAGTTTTGTTTACCGGTATGACTCTGATGAAACAACAATCCCAGTAGTTGATCTTTGTTGTCTTGGATGGAACTATACCTCTCTTTCCCTCTTTCCTCTCTTCTTCATTTGATGCTATGAGCTCTTATATCAGTACTTACATACCAAGTAATTATGAGCTTGTTTGCAGCGAAGACAGTCAACATGACTTAAGTATATGATGATCCAAAATTTCAAATCTTTAGGCGATGTAGGATTCATTTGACTGGAAATTTTTGACACGATGAACTCCACACCTCACCTAGCCTCTGATCTCAGTTATTTCAACCTCATGAGGAACATCACACACATAAAATTTTGTAACGACAATGCATCCTTAGATGTTTGGAGCAGTGTAATTCCGTGCACTCTCATAGGATAATATGACATGAAGATCTAAAAGTGGTCAGGGAGAAGTCTTTTTCGGGACAATTTGGAAATGTCAGAGACTTTTATTCACTGTGAAGAGTAATATTCATTGTTCGTAAAGGAACTTTAAGTCTCAGAAGACTTTAGGTGAAGAGCATTATCCAGTGTTTGGATTGGAGATTTACTAGTGGAATGAAGATATTGTAGGACTGACAAAACCATCTCTTATCGATATCTAACTCATGTGATTGACAATTGAAACATCAAATTAGAGATATCAACTTTTTCTGCCAAAAGAAGACTTAGGGCTCCTCGTGAAAAGTTTGTGGACTTACATGCCATCTCAATGATCACAAAATGTATTCTTGAAGCTTGTGGTTCCCACTTTCTGTTCTTCGAGATAACGAGCTCGAATTCTCTGAGCCTGCAAACGGATTATCATGGATATTGCAGTTAACGTGGAAAATTTTGTGAGAAAGCAACTTTTGCTCTATAAATGTAGTTTATGTCATCACCTGTCCTTGAGGTAGCTGATATTTGCAAAATAAATGGGTGCTTCAATTCGAATGACGACAATCCCTCGATACAGACATGCTTCTGGGTATTGGTCGATGTTTCTGTATATGGTAGTTCCAGGAAGCCGACCTAAGATAGCTGCAAGTACTTGACATGATTACATCACTGGAATATATCCATGATATTATGTTGATGATATAATATTGCAACTAGTTCAAGTAGAGTAGTAGGAAAGAATAATGTTTTGCATGATTACTATTCTGCTCGCGGCAGCCATTAATCTGTGAAATAAGTGAGCACCTTTTACAGATTCAGATTTAAAAGTCATAGAAGAAATGATTATGGTTAATAATGTGGTTCGATTCTCCAAGAGTATTAACAAAAGAGACTGAAGTAAAATGTATAATTTCATCTTTATACTGCCATATCCATACAGGATTTGAAATAGTTTTTGCTGACAACAGCTTGTGACATTAATTCTATTTGGGTGGCAATTACAGAGAAAATGGTGAACTCAAATGATTTCTAAACATGCAAAAATGTGACAATCCAATGTCGAGTTACTTTATTATTGTTAGATGTACGAGTGAAATTTTACGGAAAGTTTTAAGCCTACTCACTGATCAATTGAAGCATACTAACCGATGCAAGGATTCGCGGATTCATGAATGACAAATGCAAGGGATGAGAACACCTGCAGTATGTAAAAGATAATCATAATCATAGTTGCAAATCCTTGTCTTATAACTCACAAAGCACTTTTAATTTTCAGAAACAACTAATCCATTATAAATGGAAGATCAGAACCCTGGAATGTTAAGGATTCCAACTCATGCCATGCACAGAGATTTTTCCAGTTGAGGGCTCGGTTGTTCTTTGAATTGAATTTAGCAGTCATAGTATAGAAGAATGTAAACAACATCAAATGTCACCTAGAGACTGTCTACTATATCTTTACATCCTCGTTCAACAAAAATTCCTTTACCATAGTGTCCTTATATAATTATTTTGCATGTTATTATTATTTAAAAATGTTAAATTAAAGTTTATACTTGAGAAAGGGTTGGTTTTGAGTGACCTAATAAACTTAGGGGCCTTGTTAAGTAGGGCCAGAACATGAACTTTTTGGTTAATACATATGCCCATTTCAGTTTTCATCTTCTTTCTAGATTATCGAAGCATATCGTATCGCCTTTCGACTTTCATTTCCAACAGTTTCTATTACCCTAAGAATAAGAAAATCGATAAAGTTGCTTTATAATAAAGCATCTTTTTCTTTTTGTTTGTCAAAAATAGGCAACGCATTCGAAAGGCTTCAATTATGTAGGCAAATAATTTTCTTTTATGTTCTTTGTCAAGAAAAGCTTCATTAGATTAGACAAAATAGCACCAAAAATGTGTGTAATGTATCAAGAGATTTGTACAACCCATAAGAATTATTAGTGTGGTTTTCATGGTTTGTGAAGAAAACCATAACATAAGGCAGTTGAAAGCTGCAAATAAAATCTTACCCCAACAAGCACACCAATCTCGGTGCCAAGAAACAACGTGGCTAAACAGGTGAGCATCCAAAGGAGGAAGTCTTTCTTGTCTACTTGCCACAAGAACATGGCTTTCTCGTAATCCACCTAAAAATAAAACGGAACATATAAATTAGAGTGCAAAACAACTGTGCTGTTAAATCCTTATAGATTTATCATGGAATTATCACTAAATGTTCAAGCACTTTATGATGTCCAACCACAAGATTCACAAATTATTTATGTAACTCACTAAGCGTACAAATTATCAATGCCAAGCTGCAAAACCTTATTGTACATTTGGACTTACAAGACTTATTCCAACAGAAACCACAATGGCAGCCAATGCACACTGAAAAGAAACACAGCCGAAGGAATGTCAGCAGAGCAGAAACATGCAAAATTGTCAATAACACTGAAAAAGAATGTGCAACAATTAGAAAATGAAAATTTCGTAAAAGTCATTAACATGATAGATATGAATAAAGAAAAGAGTCAAAAAGTGATAAATAGCTCTCTCTGCCAGGTAAAGATGATGTCTTTCTCAGATAAAGCAGGACTGATACAAGTTCTAAGCTAAAGTTTCATATTATATGTGTGTGTATATATACATATATATATTCAGAACCGATAAATTTATCTTATTCTGTCAGTCAAATCCATTTCAACATATAAATATATTTAATACTAGCCAATTTGTTCTTTTCTTTCCTACCGTCATCCCTTGGATCGTAGAACATCTCTTGGATTCCATCTCTTCTCATTTCTTCTACGGTCTGTAACCATGGACAAGTTTGATGGATCCTATAACCTACCTATACAATGATCTCCCATTACTATGTTGGATGAGTTCTCTTTGTGGTTTATGTGCTCGAATAAGCTTAGTGGATCTTGTATCCTGCCTTTGATCTACGATTACTTTATGATGTTATGTAGCTTATGTTGCAGATCTCGGTATTCCTTCCAAGAAAAAGTTGTGTTCTCTATGAAATTAAGATCAAAGTTACCTGAGGTATATCTCTGAACCAAGGTGTTAGAAAAAGAAGTGCACAACCAATTGTAAGACCTGTTATGATTCCAGATAATCCAGTCTGTGCTCCACTCTCATTATTTACAGCTGATCTGGAAAAGGAACCTTGAAAAACCATTTCAATGATCATAAGAGAGAGAAACAATTTCTATCAGTGAAAACAGGGAAATTATAATCATTAGTGCCAGCAATACGATGAACAAAATTAAAAGAGTCACCTGTCGCAGGATATGCTGAGAAAAATGAACCGCAGATATTTGCCATGCCAAGACCAAATAGCTGCAAAAGGAATATAAAGAGCTTTTATCCTTTTTAAGATGTGAAACAAGAAGTGTTTGTATATCAGCCTCGCTTCAACTTTTTTGCATCGAAATCATATTGTGTGATAAAGATGCAGTGTTTTATTGATGAATGCAAATTCCAAGTGTATACTAAGATGATCAGAAGCTGAAAAGATGCTGCAGATCTACTAAGAATTTATCTCCACACCAATGTTTTAGACAATGAATGCCAAGGAGAAGAACCTTTGTTCAAAATCGTAAACAATACATCTCGTTATCAAACGGTTCAAGTCGTTCTACGGCAATGAAAGGAAGGGATAAAAATTACATTGCAGCACATCTTGTAATCATTAACAGTTTCCTATAGTTAGTAACGCCTATGTGGCAATTATGGAAAACCAGAAGAATATTTATTTATCGGTACTTTTGTGTTCTAAATGCCAAAAATATATATATAACAAGTATTGGTAGATAATGAGAGCTGCAGAAAACAAACAGAAGGGCTCCTCAATATACTTCTTGATTAGGGTCCAACTCATAACCATTCTTTGCTGCCAAAGCTTTCGCAATCCCCACAGATTCCTAAAAATTGGAAACTCTTGGTGATCAAAAGAATTAAGAGTGACAGAGAATGACAAGAGGATATCGTACCAAAATGGCCACACCAGTGATCAGAAATGCGGTTGAAATGAGTGATTTCAGATGCTGGAATTCTCTTGGAATATGAAAAGTCGGCAAGCCTTGAGGTATTTCACCTACCTAAGAACGATGACAACATACCAAATGCTATAAAAAAAATGGTTAATGAAGAAGAAACCGAATGATCTCATCAAGATCGGGGAGAGATGCGCCACCACAGAAATTGAAGGTGGATGGAAGGATTTCACAAAAGCTGTGCCGAGAACGACTGCCGTGAGTGGCCCTGATGATCTGAGGAATCTCAAATTCTTTTTCGTTTTGCCCTGCAAAATTTGAGTGAGATGAGACATCAATCTTTTTACTTCAACGCAAATGGGATTGGGGAGTGTCCAAGTACCTACCAAGTGCTTCATGAGAGTGATCAAGGTGAGAATGACAGATCCCATCAGAAATGGGGACCAGGAGAACTGCACAAACAAGCATTAAACAGGAATGAAACGAAAAGCCATCGTTCCTCGGAAGAATAGTAACTGCAGTGATTGGAGGATGAACGATTACATCACTGGCTCCAGCGATGATACTTTCTGTCAATGGAAAGATTCTGCTGCTCTGAACGATGTCGTACCCCAGGAAGTATTTTGCTTGGGACAAAGCAATTATAATGGCCGAGGAAGAAATAAAGCCGGAGATCACAGAGTGGCTGATGAATCGAAGTAGCCAACCGAGTCTGCAGCAGCAACATAACAAACGGTGAGAGTAACGTTTCCGACGTATGATTTCAACACAAGTCGTCAACAAACAAATTACACATCGAACCGAGAGTTAGAAATAAAGCCCAAACAAAAGCAAGGTTATTCCCATTACCTAATATGTAAATAATAATAGATTATTAGTGTCAAAGCGTTATATATTACTTGCTAAAATAAAATACTGTTGTTTCATGTGAAGAAATAAAAAAAAAAAAAAAAGAGTCCGAAACCTGAGAAGCCCCAACAGACATTCCAACACTCCAACCATGAACGCCAGTAAGATGGCAAGCTCCGTGTACAGTTCATCCGAGGGATCCACGATGCCACCCAAGACGTTGGACACGAGGAGCGACACCAACGTTACGGGACCAATTGCCAGCTGACGAGACGAGCCGAACACGGCGTAAACAAATATGGGAACGAAGCCGGAATCTGTGGACACGAGCTGTTAACGTTAGATGCTGCTGCTGCTGCTGCTGCCACGGCGGAAGGAGAGAGAGAGAGAGAGAGGAGAGAGTTGTGGACGCTCACATAGCCCGTAAATCGGATGCAGACCAGCCAACTTAGCGTACGACATCGCCTGCCCATTTTGACATCATCAGTTTACTACTCCGTCCGATTGATTCATATTTATATTTTAGGAAATGCATATGACATTAAGCGTATAACCATGCCATGTTTTAAACTCGAGTATCTATCGTGTGCCTAAACGCTAACATGCTGTGCCGATAAACATATCATATCATATGTGCCGATAAACTCGAATATCTATCCTTCATCGGTAACCCGCTGAGATCAATTTTTTTTTTTTTTTCGCCTTGGATTTTGATATCCTTCTTTTCGACGATTCTTTAGAAAAGGAGGCACGCATTTTAGTTTTCATTTTGATGAATTTTTTTTTTTAGAAAAGGCACGATTCTTTAGAAAAAAATAAACACTAGTCACCTTTTTTCCTCCTTTCCGAATCTAATCTTCCCTTTAATCGAACCAGATCAAACCATTTAGACCCATGCTTTTTATGTGGGTTCAAAGTGGATATTACGCTCTGGCAGTTAATCGAAATAAATAATGCTCAAATGGATATTTGGATTGGTAAAAATAAAAAATAAGAATAATAAATTAAAATAAAAAAAAACATATCAAGTATAATAACGTAAATACTACTCGTAAATTATTATGTAAAAACAATAATATTCAAGACTAAAGCAATAAACTATTCCATGTTAATCAAGACCATATAATAATACATGAATAAATGATAACATTTTCATTAATATTTTAATAAAATTAAATTAAATGATTTAACATATCAAAAGATAATTAATTATATGCACCATATCAATTTACTTCATACTTAAGTCCTCATTTCCGTATTTTAATATATTTTAAATTAATAAAAATATTAACAAGAACTCAAATTAAATATAAAAATCATGAAACATATAATATAAGAAAATATCTATAAATGGTTTTTATTTATTTAAGTCATCTGGTCGAACTGTTTTCAAATATATTACATTGGTTTCGTAGAATGTGGATCCAAAATTGGTATTGAATTTCGGGTCAATCAACCACTTGTGGATTCTAATAACACTGGTATTGAATTATTTTTTTAAACAAAAAAATAATAATACAATTATATTTTTTTAAAAAATATTTAACAAATTATTTTAAAAAATATTGATATTTTTTATGTTAATTTTTTTAAAAAAATTATTTGAGTTTTTTTAATGATATTTCAATTAATTTTGACACACTTCGATTTAAATTATGTTAAAATAGTGAAAGATTAAAAGTTTACGTATGAAATGAATTTATATTCTAAGACGGATACCAGCAGATAAGGTGTATATTAATTATTGCTTTAACTTTTTACTATTTTTAAGTTTCTACTTTTTTTATAATATAATATAATATAATATAATTGATTGAAATATTATTATTTTATGATTTGACATAGCACCGTGATCCCACCTGTTTTGAATTTTAAATTTGTTTTATATTTTATTATTTCGTATGTTTTTTTTTTATAATCTTAATCAGTGATAAGCTTTTGCTTTTGTTTTTGTTTTTTTAGTTTCGAATATTTAAGCAGAGAATTAATAGAGAACTAAAAGAGAAATTGAAATATAATGACATCCTAACTTGATAATTAGGATATCGATCAAAATGCATCAATGAGCATGGTAGTCGTCCCTGTATCACTCGACATACTCATTCAAAACTAACCAACAATAAGATGGATGATGATTTCACCTGAGGCACGAGCATGACACCGACGGTGACCCCAGCCGTGAGGTCCAACTCCAGATAGTCGCCGGAACGATACCTACAGATCCACCGTGTGCAGGGGAGCAACATCTCTAGCCACTCCGTGGCCGTCATGGCCTTCAGGCTGGACCACCACCGCGACACCGGAGGGGCCGAGGAGGAATGCAGTGACGGCCATGGCCGCTCCGACCGGACCTCCCAAGCCGCCATGTCCATGCCGACGACACCGTCGGCGAGATCCAGATTACTGGAGGTGGCATACGTTATCTCCATCAGTCACTCCTGCACCCGACTCCCGTCAGCTGCAACCACGCTTGTTATAATACTACTTACTAGTTGGGGAGATGATGCTTCTTCGTATACTACGACGCATCGTGTACGCATCAATTTACCCAAGTACAAACATGCTTTCAACATGGCGTCTGATCCACTTGATCTTGTCCAATAATGCTATTAGTTTATGTTCAAAAGCTTACCAATAGACACCAATGATTTCTGTATCGACGGCTTTGATTTGGCCTTTGCATTGATCCGGAAAAAGAAAGAGGTAGAACAAGTTATTGGGGAGTGGCATAATTTATCGATTACTTTCTGTGGTACTGTCGTGGCCTAAATTAATCGTCGGACGGAGTCACCACAAGTATCCAATAAATTAAATCATAAGTCTAAAATCGGACGGACGTATCGTTAAAATCCATTAAACACCAAATGTGTACCCAAGTTAATAAAATATATCATGCCGAATCTTAATTGAATTTACCTGACATCAACACAAGAGAATAAAAAAAAAAAAAAAAAAAGGAAGATTTGACTCGATAGTAAAATGACAAGAAGAATTAAGTTCGTCCGTATTACCGTTGCATCTGATCAATCACTTAGTCACGCGCATCTCATCACGATCGGCCACATTTCATCGTATACCTCAGCCAGCATCGACAACAATTATGAAAATCTTTTTAAAATCTACATCAAATATAGGCAAATTAATCAAACAGGGAAGAGCATTAACTGATTAGCTTCACCAACTTTTTAACCTGTTCTTTAAGCAAATTGACTCTCACCAAAACAAAACAAAACAAAAAAAATCTGAAACATGTAAAAGCTTTCGATCACCAGAAATCCTTGCATGAACACGCACCATTTTCGAAACAATGGAAACGATTCCTGTCCCTCACTACAATCTCTCTATCATATACCTTGGAGATAAACTTAAAAGCTGCATGGCAATCCCCACAGACACGCAAGTTCTTCACAATCCTAATACGTGTTCCGGGAGGGGTCTTCAACAAGACAAAAGCAACGGCTAACTTCTCACTGTGCCAATGCAGTGCGTCCTCCTTGTCCTCTTCATCAATGTCGAGCAGCACCTCCGTCTTCCTAGGAAGGTAACCTGCTAACTTTATTTTCCTCCCTATCTCCTCCAACATCTCATAAACTCCCCTGTATTGCAATTGCGACTCATCTCCAGCAATGAACTCGTATATCTCACCATTCAGCTCCACCAAACTACATCCCGGTACCTTTCTGATCCCACGCTCGCTCATGGCTCTCCTAGTCTCCCATTTCTTTTGCCATTGTCTTCTCAAAGCGTACAAGTTCGACAAAACCACATACGTTGAATCCTGCACCGGATCCTCCTCAAGTAGGTTCTTGGCGATCCTCTCACCAAGCTCCAGCCTGCCATGCACACGACAAGCACCGATGAGCATCCTCCAGATCACCGGGCTCGGCTCCATCGGCATTGTTCTGACAAACTCCAGTGCTCGTTCAACCATACCCACTCTACTAAACAGATCAACCATACATCCATAATGCTCGATCTGAGGCTCGATGCCCAAGTCGCTCTTCATAGAATCGAAATAGTGGCGGCCCTCGTCGACCATGCCGGAATGACAACAAGCAGTGAGCACACTGATAAATGCCACGCCGTCAGGAACCACCCCGGCACCCTTCATCATCTCAAAGACTCGAACTGCTTCGTTGCCACGCCCGTGTAAGGCGAGGCCATCGATCACGGACGTCCACGACACGATGCTCTTTGCATGCATCTGCTCGAAGAGAGCCACCGCCCCATCGACGTCCCCACACTTGGCAAGAGCGTCCAGTAGTGCGTTGCACAAAGGTAAAGCCTTTGGAATGTTTTCCCTTTCGACATAAGACCCGAGCCATCTCACGAGTTCGAGCGCCCCTAGGTCAGCACAAGCAGAGAGCACCAATATGACCGTGATCTCGTCGGGTTGGATGCCTCTGCCCTGCATCTCACGAAAGAGAGCCACAGCTTTGTCGGAGAAGCCCGACCGGACGTAGCCCCCGATCATCGCACTCCACGTGACAGGACTTGTCTTGGGCATTCTATCAAACAATTCCCGGGCAAAATCGAGACTGCTGGGTGCTCCCGAGTACATATGGATGAGTGTGTTCTGGACGTACTGATCAGAGCTATACCCATATTTCACAACACATGCGTGGACTTGGGCTCCGACGCTAGTAGGTTCCGGCAGGCTGGCACAGGCCTTGAGGAGGAAGGGGAAGGTGAACTTGTTGGGGAGCAACCTGCAGCGGAGCATGGCGGAGAAATAAGAGATGGCCAACCGTCTTTCTCCAAGGCGGTCGGACTGGGCATGGGAACGGATGACGGTGTTGAATAGGAAGGCGTCGTAGAGGTGAGTGGAGGCATGGGGGGAGAAGAGGAGGGACGTGGCGACCTCGAGGGCGTCAAGGGAGGAGGAAGCGGCAGCAAATTTGGTGAGGACGAGGGGGTTGGATTGGAGGCCGGATTTGATGATGAAGGCGGTGGTTTGTAGGAGGTGTCGTAGGGAGATGCAGGCTTGGAGGAGCGCAAGGCAGGTTTGCTCTGCTGCTCTGCCTCTGCTGGGCGTGCTGGGAAGGGTATGGGAGACGAAATGAAGGGAGCCTTTCAAATGTTTCTTAGAGGGTGGCATCATTTTCGTGTGATGATCATCCTACTTTCAGACAATAGTGCACTGTTTGTGCTATTTGTGCATCTTTGGCATGTGCGCTCAATCTATCACATTTAGGTTCTTAACAAGATTGATTGAGTTGAGAATTGAACTCAAATCTCTCAATCTGGGCAGTCACAAGCGAAAGAGGTAGCAGCATAAGGTCCATTTTCTTATAGGTTAGACTTCCAAAAGCAACACTTGCCAGTGATTTACATAAGCAACAAGTCTTCATGATAGGATATAAAGAGAAATAAATTTTTGTATATAAATAAATACTAGTAGAACATCAAGATATATGTGAAAAACCTCTCCAATATTAAGGGTAAAAATTATGAGACAAACTAGAGATAATCCACTGTAAAAATAATAAATATACAAATCTAAATCTCTTGTCCAAAATTCTATCAATAATCACAAGAGAATAATTGGAATACAAAGATTACGTCACTGTGCACAAAATTCTAAATCCTTCCTAATTCTCCCCAAGTAATCACAGTAAGAATCTACTGTAGATTTGATCTAACCTGAGATAAGAACGCTACTGGATGATTGAAAATAGTCTCTTTACGTTGTCCTTATTTTCTTCCCTTTTTTTTCTTTGGATTTTTATCTTTTTCTCCTCATTTTTGCTGCTGCAAAAGATCTCATATACTACCCTCGTTGCTGCTTTATTTATATACTAAAAAACATAGCCCCCGCACCCCTTTAACTTTAATTTAGGGTTAGGTCAAAAGGGTGGGCTGTGGGCTGATAAAGCCCACCTTGGGTTGAACAAATGGGATGTCAGCCCAACAATCTCCCCCTTCAGCCCATAAGGGAGGTTGTCCTAAGACTTCTCAATGTGAAGCCATGCCGATCGGTTGTTGGCATATCTCCTGTCTTTCTTTTGGTAAGGTTTTTGTCAACATGTCTACTCAGTTGTCATCTATGTGAAATTTCTGAAGCTACAACTATTTTTCTTTAAATACATTTCGAATCCAGTGGTTTTTGACATCTATATGTTTTGACTTGGAATGAAATATTGGGTTCTTACACAAATGGATGACACTCTGACTGTCACAATGCACCACATAGTTTTCCTGTTTTAGCCACAATCCTTGTATCTTTCATCCATAACATTTCTTTGTAAACCTTTGTAGCAGCAATATATTCTACCTCTGTGGTGGAGAGAGCAATACACCTTTGCAATCTGGATTGTCATGACACAGCTCTCTTTATAAAAGTAAGTACATAACCTGATGTGGACTTCCTCGTATCTATATCTCTTGCCATATCTGCATCTGTGTAATCTGTCAACACAGGTGGTCCACCTTCAAAGCTTAAACAATCTTTAGAGCTCACTCTGAGATATCTAAAAATCCACTTCACTACTGTCTAGTGCTCTTTGCCTGGATTTGTAAGAAATCTGTTAGTAACACCAACTGCATATGCGATGTCCGGCCTCATATATACCATTGCATACATTAAACTTCCAACTACTGCAGCATAAGGAACCTTTTGCATTTTCTCCTTCTCCTCAACACTTGACGGACTCTGTTCTAAGCTCAACTTGAAGTTACTTGCAAGTGGAGGACCAACTGTTTTTGCATTGCTTATATTGAATCTTTCCAATACCTTCTCGATGTATTTCTCCTGTGATAATAAAATCTTCTTATTTTTCCTATCACGAAAAATCTGTATACCTAGTATTTGTTTTGCTGGCCCCATGTCCTTCATTATAAAAGACTCACTCAATTCCTTCTTCAACCTGTCAATTGTAGATATATTTTTCTCAAGAATAAGCATGTCATCAACATAAAGTAAAAGAATAATAAAATTCTCACCAAACCATTTGATGTACACACAATGATCTGAAGCTATTCTTTTGTATCCATTTTCTATCATAAATGAATCAAACTTTCTATACCACTGTCTTAGAGCTTGCTTTAGCCCATATAAGCTCTTCTTCAACATACAGGCAAAGTTCTATTTATCTTTGACTTTGAAGCCTTTTGGGTGCTCCATATAAATTTTCTCCTCCAAATCACCATGAAGGAAAGTTGTCTTCACATCTAACTGTTCAACCTCCAAGTCCTGGCTAGCAGCAACACAAATAGAAGATATTTGAATAACATGAGAAAAAATCTCTTCAAAGTCAATATCTTTCTTTTGACCAAAGCCTTTCACAACCAATCTAGCTTTGTACTTTAGTTGAGAACAATATTCTTGAGTTTTTAACTTAAAAACACACTTGTTCTTCAAGACCTTCATTCTATTTGGTAGTAGTATCAAATCATAAGTGTGATTCTTCTAAAGAGCATTCATCTCTTCCTATATATCAACTAACCGCTTCTCTTTCTACTCATTTTCAATTGCTTCCTAGTAACTCTCTAGTTCACCTGCATCAGTAAGCATCACATACTCATATGTAGAGTATATTTTGGAAGGTTAACGTTGTCTAGAAGATCTTCTCAACTGAGGTTCTACGGGAAGTTACTCTCCAACTTCTTCTTACTCAACATGTTCTGTAAGTAGATCAATATCAGGCTCTATACCATCTTCCTGCACATCTCCTCCATCACCTTGATATACTGGAGGAGTAATTGGATCACAATCAATTAATCCTTCTATAGAAGTCTTGGCTGGTGCATTCTTCTTCAAATCCTCAAAGGTTTGATCATCAAAGAAGACTACATCTTTGTTTCTAAACACCTTCTATTTTTCTGGATCCCAAAGCCTGTAACCAAAATGATCATATGAGTAGCCAAGAAAAATACATTCTTTAGTCTTACCATCTAACTTGGACCTCTAATTGTTTAGAATATGTGCAAATGCACAACAACCAAACACTCTTAAATGCTTGTAGAAAATATCTTTCCCTAACCATACATGCTCTATAAAATCACCATCTAGGGCTATATATGGTGACAAGTTGATCACATCAACTGCAGTTCTCAAAGCCTCATCCCAAAACCTTTTAGGTAGCTTGGCCTATGAAAGCATGCATCTGATCTTTTCGATAATGGTGTGGTTCATTCTATCTGCAATAGCATTATGCTGAGGTGTACCAAGAACTATCATCTTATGTTAGATACTATGTGACCTGCAATAATCATTAAATAATCTTGTGTACTCATCACCATTATCTGATCTTATGCATTTCAATTATCTTTTTGTCTCCCTTTCAACTCTGGCATGAAACTCTTTGAAGACATTAATAACCTGATCTTTGGTCTTCAAAACATAGGCCCAAACTTTCCTAGAAAAATCATCTATAAAAGTGACAAAATAAAGTACACCACTTATACCAAGAATATCAACAAATCCAGCAGGAGTTTTTGTCCTCAAATGACCACATACATTTGTATAAACATGGTCTAAGGCATGTATTTTTCTAGATATAGCAAGACTAGCAAATGAAACTCTGTGTTGTTTACCAGCCAAGCAATCAATACAAGGGTTCAGATGTATACCTCTGAGGTTTGACAATACCTCTCTCTTGGAAAAAGCTTGCAACCCCTTCTCTCTCATGTGTCCCAATCGCCTATGCCACAACTCCATGCTAAAGTCTTTCTCTATAGCATTTAACTACTCACCATAAGTTTTGGCCTGTAACTTGTATAAGGTGTGACATTTCTTTCCACTAGCTATAATAAGAGAACTCTTACTGAGCTTCCATTGCCCTCTGTGAAATCTGCTATCGTAGTCTCAACATCTAGTCTTCCAACTGAAATTAAATTCAGTCTCAAGTCAACCACATGCCTCATATCCTTAAGTACCAACTTGTAGCCAAGGTTGGTTTTTAAATGGATATCACCCATGCCAATGATGTCTGATGTGTCATAGTTGCCTATCTTGACAACACCAAAATTTCGAGACCTGTATGTAGCAAAAAACTCCCTATGTGGTGTAGCATGATAAGAAACACCTGTGTCAATCACCCACTCAAGATCCTGATACACACAAGAAAAAATATCATCAGAAGGAGATAAAATCAAATAATCATCACATTGCACTATAGCTGTGATATTATCTTTTGATTATGTAGACTCAACTTCTTTTCCCTTTTTCTTGCTCTTCTTAGGTTGCTTGTATTGGTTCTTGTAATGTCTTTTCTCACCATAGTTATAGCAAACAATATCTTTTCTTGATCTTGACTTGCTTCTACCCATGCATGAACTGCTTCTAAACTTTGACCTTCCTTTGTTCTCTGAGATAAGTGCCTATGAATCATTCTGAAACATTGTTAAATTCTTTCGTCTCAACTCCTCATTCAACAAACTGCTTATTACTTAACTCATAGTCATAACACTATCAGGTGCAGAATTACTGAGGGAAACCACTAGTGTCTCCCAACTTTTTGGTAATGAACTGAGAAGTAACAATGCTTGCAACTCATCATCAAGAGATATTTTCATAGAGGATAACTGGTTAGTAATACTCTACATTTCATTCAAATACTCGGCAATAGAAGCACTCTCTTTATATTTTAGGTTCACAAGTTTTCTAATAAAAAAAGCTTTGTTGCCAACTATTTTTCTTTCATATAGACTTTCTAATTTTTTCCAAACAGAATATGTAGAAATTTCAGTAGAAATATAGTGAAAGACACTATCATCAAGCCATTGTCAAATAAATCTAACTGTTTTTCGATCTAACCTCTTTCACTCATCATCTATCATAGTTGTGGGTTTTGTACTATCCCCCTGCAAAGCTCCGTACAAATCTTTGCAATATAAGATATCTTCTATTCTTGGTTTCTATATCATCCAATTGTTTCCATTCAAACTAATCATACGAGAAATACTATTGGCCTCCATGTTCAAATACAAAAATTAAATCACCACAACCCTGCTCTGATACTAATTGATACGATATAAAGAGAAATAAACTTTTGTATATAAACAAATACTAGCAGGTCATAACACATAGCAGAATTAAATGAAATCATAATAAAATAGAACACTAAGATATACGTGGAAAACCCCTCCAATGTGAAGGATAAAAACCACAAGGCAAACTAGAGATAATCTACTATATGAATAATGAATATACAAATCTCAATCTCTTACCCAAAACCCTAGCAGCGATCATAAGAGAATAACTAGGATACAAGGATTACATCACTGTACATAAAATTCTAAATCCTCCCTAATTCTCCCCAAGTAATCACAGTAAGAATTTACTGTAAATTTGATCTAACTTGAGATGAGAATACTACTGGATGATTGAGAATAGTCTCTCTGCATTGTCCTTATTTTCTTCCCTTTCTTTTTCCTTGGATTTCTGTCTTTTTCTCTTCCTTTTTACTGCTGTAAAAGATCTCATATGCTACCTTCATTACTGTCTTATTTATATACTAAAAAACATAGCTCTCATACCTTTTTAACTTTGATCTAAGATTAAATAGCTATGGGCTGAACAAATGGGCTGTCAGCCGAACGGTTGAATGAAGGCAAAAGTTGAAATAAAGAGAGTCGCATATCGTTGCATTTTGTCCTCCTCGTGCATCTCTTAAAGTATGCTTTCAATGTGGCTGTCTTATCTCCAACGGTGGTTATTGTAGCTTCAAGGATCGACTCTTCGAACAAGGATCGATTGGTTTTGTGCTTCCGTGGTCCGATGGTACGGTCGATCGATTGAGATCACACCATCCGCGGGATCGCAAAACGGGGCCCATGGAGCAACGAAGAAGTGTGGTCAGCTTAATTGATATAAGGGGTCCAATGTGATCATTTTTTATCATCAAGTGTCATTCATATGATCTATTTTATTGTTTTAATACTATCACGTCTGAAAGAAGAAGAAAGAAGAAAGTAGCTCCAGCATCTTTCATTATGGAAAAAAAAAAGCTAAGTTTTAATGTTTAATCTAGGATTATAAGTTTGGAATAAAATCATTTTATATAATGTTTGTTTTTGTAAGCTCTGTTAGTATAAAAAATATTGAATTGAAGGAACATTTCCATTAAATTTAATGCTAATATGATGTACCCATTCGGTACCTCGCTATCTTTAAATTGGTTTGAATAAAAAAAAGTTTATATTAATAGAAGAATAATGATAGAAGATGAACATTAATATTAAATAATAATTTTATATTTCTTACATGTTTTAATCTTCCATCATAAATTTTAGTCCATGATTTGAGTGCATGATTGAAAAAAATTTCATCCTCAAATCCTATATAAATACACACTACCTCAATAAATGATATTATTTTCTTTCACAATAAATTCTTTAATTCTTTATAGTATCAAAACTTTTTTTGCTTCCCTCTTTCTCGCTCTCCTATTGATCTATTGGTAATTACTATTTTTCTTTCTTATCCTCCGTATTGTTATTTTACAACTCTTGATTTTGTACTTTTTGCTTTTGGATTCTTGCCACACTAAATATGAAGATGCACGACCCTTCCCTATCGATCTCTTAACATGATATGTTCTGCAATAAATATATTCTACTTTGTTGATCTAACCTGTCTCTTTTAGTGATCGACATGCTTCTTCGGCAATCCTCTATCGCTATTTAGTTCTGCTTAGTGCCTACTACCCAACATCTTTACTAGTGTCCTTGTCCCCTTCTCGTCAACCACCAAACTCACTAGCATCTTAGACCCACGATCAATCTCTCGATGATAGTCTATTGTTTTCTACCATCCTCTTGACTATGCTATTAGAACTTGCAATTAAGAGGACTCAGGAGAGAAAGAAGAAGATCGCCCTCTTTTACATATCTCATATCATATCCTCCCTTATGCACCTTTTAGATTTGATCCTCTTTATCATATCATATCCTTTCATATGCATTTCTCAGTTATGATCTTCTCTAATAAATCATAACTTCACTATTTGTGCATCAAAATTAGATTATTAATTAGTTCTGGAATTTCTTTATTTGATCACAACATCTTCTTAGCATATCTTCCTCATCTACATTTAATACTCTAATTATTATTTCTTCAAGAAACAATAGTTTAACTCAACCTACAAAACTTATATTTATTAATGCAGTAATCATAATCTCCTTCACTCTCCATAGGTGACAACTATGTATCTTGATGAGCACAATTCACCAATCTCCTATGTGGATATGATCTATTAGACTACATCGATAGATTTCTTAATTGTCCATCAGAAAAGATCCAAATATCAAAAGTACCCATCTCAATACAATAAAAAATTCAATGGAAAGGATAATCAAAGCAACAAAAACTTCAATAAAAGACCAAATAAGATGCGTTTTGGATACACAAAATCATCATCTTCTATTATATAACTCTCTAACCATAGTGATAACTTTATGTTGGAAAATCTTGGGGGCGACATCATATGCGCAACTGAAGAATAGAAAACAAAATCTCAAATTCCTAAATATATGTTCATCATTGTGCGAAGATTAGTGCACAAAATCCGCGAAACTTAAAACTACGTATATAATAGATTGTGTTGTTATCTAGGGAGATCGTATATCCCTGAATCCTTGCAGATCTCTAGGAGAGGGTGAAGGAGGTCAAGCACACACTCCTCTCGAGCGGTGATCCACACAGCAGGGCTGCAATGATGCTCCTTAAAACTCCAGGCTTGCTCAGAGGTAAAGAGGGGGAGGAGAATAGGAGAGGCAAGCAAAGGCTCTAGCCTATGAACCACTAAATTCCTTTTATTTATAGAGGCCCCCTATAAACTTAACCCTAATGGATTCTCTCTTATTGGGTATTGGATCTTCATCCAACTACCCAAGCCTCTTAGATTAGTGGATCTCTATCCAATAATCTCTTATGAACTCTTGTTAGATCTCATCCATAAGATCCAATAATTTATGGGCTTATTGGATATCCAATAAGATAGGGCATCGACGAATATCTCATATCCGAACCTCTACTCATTGCAACACCTACCATATTTGTGTGACCCTCTAGGCCAAATATCGAGCTGGCCGTGAGTCATACATATCAGAACTCCTTCTAACTCAGTGAATTATTATCTCCATAATAATTCACTCGACTCATCGATTACGGACGTACTAGGCCACTACGTCGTAGTCCCCAAACGATACAGGGGAATCTAATCCATTAGACTTATCTATCCTTAGTTATTATGTACCTATAGTTCATCATCCATCTAATATCCCAAAGACTGTATACTAGGCATGGTGCTGTTAGAACTCTTTCTCTCAATCCGAATGACCTTGGCCAGGAATTTGTTTGAGCAAGAACACATGGGACATTCCTCTCATGACACCGAGAGTGGATGATCCTCTATTGACACTCAATAGCCCTCGTAAGATTGACTACCACTCCCAAAGACCGACGACTGTGCTAGATCTGAGACATCCAAACCTATAAGTCCGATATCAAAAAGTGGAGCACTCATACAAGACATCCTTGGTGTCTCAAGTCTAAGGACCAAATACACCATTGGGACTACGGAATCGCTATCTAATAATAAGGCATCATCAACCATCCAGCATTCCTTAAGTGGATCAATCAGTGAACTCATTCCTCAATGAGCACCTGTATTGTATCCCTAGTGTCCCTACACGAGCAGCTATGAGATCAACTGCATCCATCGTATGAACGGGTATACAACACACCAATCTGTCCAGTTATCTCGATGTCCTACTCGAGTGGATTATTTAGGATCTATGTTTAAAGGCGAATCAGTCTCATTATTATGATCTCATCACGATCCGATTCCCATTACATAGATACAAGGACATCAATATATATATATATATATATATATATATATATATATAAAATAGTCAATATAAAGTAATAAAATACTAAAATATAATAAGCAAAAAGACTACTTGTCAAGTCACACATACCATCACTCACGTGATTGGCTTGCTGGGCACCTATGACTAGCAATATCCCACTTGCCCTAAAGTCAATCACATATGTGTCTGATCTCCATCAGACTCCTGTGACGCTCAATGACAATATGAGACAACGGCTTTGTTAGTGGATCTGTAATATTATCTTCGAATGGAACTCTTTCCACTCCTACATCTTCTCAGGTCACAATCTCTCTGATTAGGAGGAACCTCCTTAGAACACTTCTAATAAGACCTGGGTTCATTCACTTGAGCAATCACCCCATTGTTGTTACAATATAAGGAAATCGGCTCTTGACTACTTAGCACGACTCTCAGATCTGTGATGAATTTCTTCATCCAGACTTCCTCATTTGCTGCCTATACTGTAGCAATATACTCCACCTCTGTGGTCAAGTTAGCAGTAGTATCTTGCTTGGAACTCTTCCAGCATACTGCTCCTCTATTCAGGGTATACACATACCCCAAATTCGACTTGCTATCATCGATATCAGACTGAAAACTTGGGTCCGTGTAGCCTTCAACCCTGAAGCTACTATCTCCATATACTAGTAAAAGATCCTTAATCCTTCTCAAGTACTTAAGGATACACTATTTTACTTTCTAGTGCTCCAACCTTGGATCCGCCTGATACCTACTCGTGACACTTAGAGCATACACTATATCAGACCTGGTATATAGCATGACATACATGATAGACCCTATTACTGATGCATAGGGTATCCTATCCATGTTCGTCCTTTCTTTATGAGTCTTTGGAGACATACTCCTAGAAAGCGATATCTCATGTCTCATCGGTATGAGACTTCTCTTGAAATTTTTCATGCCAAACATTTTGACAATGGTGTTGATCAGGATGTCATCCACATTAACACTAAAAAGGTGATAGCGCTCCCACTTACCTTCTTGTTCTTTTATACACAATGCTCATCTTCAATATTAACAAAGTTATAAGATCTGATTGCCTCATCAAATTTTAGGTTTTAACTTCGAGAAGCTTGCTTTAGTCCATAAATGGATCCAAGCAACCTGCACATCTTATCTGGGCAGTTTTTAGACACGAATCCATCGAGTTGTATCATATACACCTCCTCCTAAAGGTTCCCATTGAGGAATATGGTTTTCACATTCATCTGTCAGATCTCATAATCATAGTGTACTGCAATAGTCAATAGAATTCAGATAGATTTTAGTATTGCTACGGGCCAGAAGGTTTCATCATAATCAACACCTAACCTTTGACGATACCCCTTAGCTACTAGCCTTGCTTTATAGGTCTTTACTTTTCTATCTACTCATCTTTTTCTTAAAAATCCATTTGCAACTAATGGGTACAATACCCTCGGGCGCATCAACTAGGTTCCAAACCTTGTTGGAGTACATGGAATCCATCTCAGAATTCATGGCTTCTTGCCTCTTCCCATAGTCTATACTCATAATAGTCTCCTCGTAGGTCTAAGGATCAATATTTTCAACATCCTCTCCTCTAATATGTCTCATATATCTCTCGGGAGGATGAGATACTCTGTCGGACCTACGTAAAGTTGGAACTTGTGTATTAGGTACTTGAACGGACTCGGGTTATAGAGTGGTGCTTGAGCTAGGTTCTCCAACCTCGCTCAACTCTATCGTGCTCCTACTGTTTCCACCAAGAATGTGTTCCTTCTCAAAGAACATTGCTCTCTTAGCTACAAAGAACTTTTGGTCCTCAAGATGATAGAAATAATACCCATAAGTTTTCTTGGGATATCCCACGAAGTTACACTACTCCGTCCTTGATTCAAACTTATCGGAGTTATGTCTTTTAACATGGGCATGACATCCCCAAATCTTAATAACATTAAGATCAGGTTTCTTCCCTTTCCAAATCTCATATGGTGTCGAGACTACCGACTTAGTTGAAACTCTATTCAGAAGGTAAGCTATGGTCTCTAGGGCATATTCCCAAAATGAGATAGATAGGTTAGCGAAACTCATCATGGACCATACTATGTCAAATAATGTATGATTCCTCTTTTCAGATACACTATTGAGTTGAGGTGTATAAGGAGGTGTCCATTGGGATAGAATCCTATAGTCCTTGAGGAACTGGATAAACTCTATACTTAAGTACTTACATCCTCGATCTGATCGAAGAGTCTTCATACTCTTTTTAGTCTAGTTCTCCACTTCATTCTTATACTATCTGAATTTCTCAAGGCTTCGGACTTATACTTCATTAAGTACACATATCCATACCTTGAGAAATCATCAGTAAAGGTAATGAAGTAGGAGTATCCACCAATGGCATGAGTTGACATTGGTCCACATACATCACTATGTATGAGTTCCAACAGCTCAGTGACTCTCTCTCTAATTCCACTAAATAGAGAGTTGGTCAGTTTTCCACGAAGTCAAGGCTCGCAAGTTGCATATGACTCATAGTCAAATGGATCTAGATATCCATCCTTTAGCAACTTTTGAATCCTTCCCTCATGGATGTGACCTAGCCTACAATGCCATAGGTATGCACTATTCATCTCATCTTGTTTCCTCTTAGACATACTTACATTCATGATATGTGGAGTAGTTTCTAGCATAAACAAGTCATTATGCAATATTCCTCTTGCCAATCTCCTCGACTTTGCCAGAATCTATAATAAATTACAAATATGATAAGCAATACTCGTATCCAATACCAATGCACTATCATAAAACTCTGACAATTGGAGATTGATCATGAATGTACCTGAAGCTTCTCCAAACTTTTGTTTCGCTCTCTCTGCAAGGTACTCTTTGCAGTTCCTCTTTCAGTGCCCATCTTTGCCATAGTAGAAGCATTGGTCTTTGTCCTTTGCTGGGTCTTTCTTAGCAACCTTTGCTTTACTTGGTCTGCGCTTGCCCTTGCCCTAGCCCTTTTTAAGGGACTTTTCTGCTTTTGTTTTCTTTCTGGTCTCACCAGTGTAGAGAACTGGCTTCTTCTTTTTGATAGTGCTCTCTGCCTCCCTCAACGTATTGAGGAGCTCTAGGAGAGTCACCTCAAGTTTGTTTATATTAAAATTCATTATGAACTGTGAAAAGGAATCTGGTAGGGACTGAAGCATAATGTCCACACACAAGTTATCTTCTAGGACCATTCCTAAACCTGTGAGTTTCTCTATCCACTCAATTATCTTTAGGACATGGTTCTGAACCGATGTCCCCTCAGTCATCCTAGTGCGAAAGAGGCTATTGGATATCTCATATCGATGAGTCCTTCCATGTTCCTCAAATAGTTTGTGGACATATAGAAGAATGGATCTGGCATCCATCTTTTCATGCTATCTCTGTAACTCAGGAGACATGGAGCCCAACATGTAACACTAAGCAAGAGTGGAGTCATTAATATACTTCACGTAGCGAGCGATCTCATCCTTGCTTGCCCCTTCCTTGGGCGTAGGCATCATTGTATAAAGGACATATGCAATTTTCTCCGCCGTGAGAACAATTCTCAAGTTACGGACTAATTCGTATAATTTGGACCAGTGAGGCGGTTGACATCAAGTATGCCATGTAAGATATTTGAAAGCGACATTTTTTGAAAATAAAGATGCAGCATAAATAAAAAACATGCAGATTTTACAGAAAATAAATAATCAAGGTATGAACTTCTATCTTAATATGCTCCCACTATTTTTCTAGCGAGTCATGCGACACCCTCAACACGTGAAATGAAAGTCTCTGGCAAACTTCTAGTGGGGATCATGATCCATTCAGCATCTTAGTGTAACCTTGAGGGACTCGACCAATCACACTAAGCCCAAAAGGTAGGCAACTCTTGTCGATCACAACTCCTTGTGATTCCCGTCCTGTTCGGCCTCCGAATCACCATGGTCTTGAGGGACTCGACCAACCATGATGTTCGGTTAAGTCAACACTATCGTTATAAAATGAGTTTGATTCGATGATATACTCTCGAGGGACTTGACCAAGCATACCATGTCCTTAGGTCACCGGTGATATCTCTATGTCGTAGGCAAGATAGCGAATCATGATATGGGTGAGCCTTAAGGAACACGACCAACTCAACCTACATCGGGAATTGGTCCCTACTTATAACGATGGAAGGCCACGTGGGTCAATCTAATTGCCTCATGTTTACTGACTTAATATTATCGAGAGAGGGGTTTGAAGTCTAAAATAGGAGGTAGTGGGGGTGTAAAGGTTCTCTCCTAAGCCTGCAAAAGGAGAATAGAGTTGTAAGAAGGAGGTTAGTCTTCATCTATTGAAGGAAGACCGTTAGTGAATACCGATGGCCTCGACGGAAGAGGAATCGAGAGTGGATGTAGGTCACGACGACCGAACCACTATAAAACTCTATTTGCATTTATATTTAACCAATTTACCTTTACTGCAAACTACTTACTATTAGGAAAAGAGTCGGCACTAAGAGGGGGGTGAATTAGTGCAGCGATAAAAATTACGTCGGTTCAAAAAACTTTGTTACGATTAAATCCATTTTCGATTAAAAATCATTTCGTAAAGGTATTAACTTTGAAAGCATACGAAAGAGCATAGTGGATGTAAAGCAAGTAAAGTGGTTTGTAGTACAGTAAATTGCACAAGAGAAATACAAACTAGATTTTTATAGTGGTTCGGTCATCGTGACCTACATCCACTTCGTCGATTCCTCTTCCATCGAGGCCACCGGCATCCACTATCGGTCTTCTTTTAATGGGCGAAGACTAACTACCCTTTTACACCCCTATTCTCCTTTTTATAAGTTTAGGAAATAACCTTTTACAATCCTCTTTTACAAGGTATCCCTCTCGTACCTCCCTTAGAACTCTCTCTAAGCTTTGGGAGGAGGGAACTCAATTTTCTAAGGTTTACAACTTTAGAAGTATAGGGTTTTGCTCAATATTTCTTGTTTATCTATATAGGAATAGCTAGGGTATTTATAGGCCCCAAATGGATTTAAATTTGGAGCTCAAAATTCAAACCCTCAAAATTTCAGGATACGGGCGGTACCACCTCCTACAGCCTGACACTAGGCGGTACCACCTTCCAAAAAGTCTTAGAGATTAAGTTTGAGTGGTATCATCGCCCAGACTAGTGGTATCACCACCTGACACAGTCTCGGAGACTGTGCCACGACGGTTTCACTTGTTTGGTCACCGTTTGGGCCTTTCTCTTGGCCCAACACAGCCCAAACTTGGCCCAACTGTCCCCTAATTAGGTTGGCCCAATTATAATCCCTATTGTGTGCTAACTATAAATTTTAAGATATTTACTAAGCTAAACAAAGTCCGTAAGTCTACGTTTCTTCTAGCGATCTTCCGGTGAACTTCCGACGATCTCTCGGCAATGTTCCAATAGACTCCCTGCAAGTTCCTGGACTTCATGATGATCTTCTTGATGAGTTCTAATGAGCTTCTTTGGCAAGCTTTAGGACTTCTTGGTCAATTCCGATAGAACTTCCGACGAACGTCCGGACATCCGATGAACTCTCGAACTCACGAAATCGTGTTCTTAACTTTGAGACTTCATTTTGCCTTATGCCTTGATATCATAGTTAATCTTGCACATGTAAAAACATACTTCGATCTAGACAATTATTACTAAGCAAGAATCATATAGTCCGGCATGTCATTGGTCCATCGATGCTTCATCCGATTCTTCGACGCATCGTCCTCTCTTGTGGCCTATTACCCAATCGATCAGTTGACCTCCGCAACTCGATATCCTTGGTGTAATTTCCACTCTTCTTAACCGGATGCTCGAATCCATGGCCTGAAGCCTTCTATCGATATGTCATTCGATCCTCCGGCTAGACGTCCAATCTTCTGACATGTTCCATCGGCCCAACATGATTCTTCTATTTTAATTGTCTCATCCTAATCGAAGCATCCTGCGTCACTCAAATGTAAATCAATTCATAAACACTTATCAATTGGTTTCATCATCAAAATCCAAGATTCAATAATCTCCCCCTTTTTTATGATGACAACCAATTGATGATGGAGTTGAAACAAACTCCCGGAGTTTAAACAAACTCCCCCTATTAATATGTCATATTGATAGAGACTCTTGGATTCAAAAATCTAAGCAACATGTTATCATAAACTTATGCATAATTTCATACTTCTCCTCCTTTGTCATCAACAAAAAGGAGAAGTGCAACTAGCAAGTGTTTTTAGACATCCAAGTTCAAATCATTGCATAATAAATCTCAAGTTTTATCATCATTATAAGCTAGCAAAAATTTTAAGTTTTATATCATGTAAGGCAAGCTAACAAGTTTGCCTCTTTTCATGATGTGCATGCTAGAAATCCTTTCTCCCCCATTGTCATTGGCAAAAAGAAAGGAATAACAAAACAATAATGCAATTCATCAATTTTTAAATTATGATAAAAATAAAGTGTCATTCTTATTTCAATGTCATAATTGAGATAAACCTTGAATTTAAATTTAATTCAAGTCAATTTTAATCATGATTCTCATACATGATATGTAATACATCATAATAAAATCATAAGTATTGCATGTTGTTGAATCTCGGATTTTGATGATAAAATCAATTGATGGGTTAATTGATCTAATCCATATTATTGAGTTAAGTGTGTAGGATTAACTATGATAACGAGAAAACATAAAGCAAGAATACCAGAGTCAAGTTTGATGGACGTTTAAGAGTCCGAAGAATCGTCGGAGATGCTGCTAGAACTAACCGAGAAGAAATCAGGAACTTGTCAGAATTTTCGGAAGTTCGCCGAAGAGATCGTCAGAGGTTCGCGGAGATCACCGAGAAGGCTCAGCTACTCATTGAAGTCGTCACAAGATCGGGAGCCTACTGGTAGTCCGTCGGAAGAAATCCGAGGGCATATTGGAAGTCCGTTGGAAGTTCGTCAGAAAGCTCGTCGGAACAAGACTCGACGTTCGCGGTTGAAAACTTGCTTGGGATGTTTTTAGTTATGTAGTTTACATGTAATTAGGATTAGGATTAAAAGATAATCCTATATCCTGGTTAGGGGCCAACTGGGCCCAAAATTAGACTTGGTTTGGGCTGAACTTAAAGCCCAACTAGTAAACCGAAGGGTCTGGCGGTGGCACTGCCCAGCACCCGAGAGCCAAGCGATGGCACCGCCCAGCACCCGAGAGCCAGGCGGTGGCACCGCTTTGCTGGGCGGTGGCACCGCCAGCATCGGGAACCAAAGAGAATTCAAATTTTGGAGCCCAAATTTGAATCCTCTTGAGGCCTATAAACACCCCTCAATTCTCAGCTGAGATTACAACTTTTTGAGTAGCAATAGATTGAGAAAAAGGTCTTAGAAAAGTCTTAGCAAGTCTTGTTTTCAATTTGCTAGAGTGTTCACATCCTTCTTTCTTGCTGAAAATTTGTAAGAGTGTGAACCGCTTGTAAAAGGTTGTAAGAGGGGTAGTGTCCTTCCCCTTCAAGAGATTTGCTAGTGGAAGGTGGGAGCCTCATCGAAGAGGGCCTCGCAAGTGGATGTAGGTCATTTGACCGAACCACTTTAAAATTGGCGTGATCTCTAGTTTGCATTTTTTTATTGCTATTTACATTACTGCAAACCTTCTTACTTTATTTCCTCATTACCTTTACTGCACACCTTTACGAACATGTGTTCAAGTTAAGCTTTTCATGTTCGGTTTTTATCGAAAGATTTGTCGAAACCAACGTTTTAATCCGCTACACTAATTCACTCACCCCCCCCCCCCCCCCCCCCCGCCCCCCCGCCGCCCCTCTTAGTGCCGCTCCGATCCTAACACATGCATCATTTTTGAATTAGCTAGTAACTTTGCTTCCTAGAAATTTTTTTCTCCTTGCAATTTGTGAGCTAGCAAATTTTACACATGAAAGTTGGCAAAATTTTTTACATCTTTTGGGATGAGCAAGCTTTTTACTTCTTCTTGAAGTATGCAAGCTTGCAAAATTTCTCCCCCTTTGTCATTGTCCAAAAAGAAGGGAAGAAAATAATTTTGTAATTCTTTTTTCCTTTACAATAATTTTTAAATCATGACAAAGGTAAATAACAAAGATGAAAAATAAGTCATGAATGTCAAAACAATTTTTTTATCATGAATATTTCATCGTTGCATGCATCAATATCATAAGCTGAAGTATTGCATGCATAATACCAAATCACCATTCATAATTACATCAATATTCTAATCATTATTTCAATCATCAAAAAATCAAGTCATGAATGTCAAAATCATAGTATTGCATGCATTTATATCATCACATGAAGAATATCAAGAATAACTTACTGATGAGATATACTTCATGAATACAAGGAATTTTACATAATAATCATATCATGAGAGATAAAATATCAAAGATCATGAAGACAAATTGTGAGTATCAAGAGACATATTATGATTCTTTTTTTATAACTCAAATAGCGAAAAGAAAGAATCATAGTAGACAATCTTGATTTATAAAAAGAATTTTCAAGTTATAATTCTGAGAAATCAAGAGAAACCATGATTCATTTTAACAAATCTCCTCTTAAATAAATAACGAAAAGAATTCTTAGAAGATCATGATATAGATAAAATTCATTCAATCTTATAGGAGAACAAGATATTAATTCATGCATATAAAATCTCTTAATTCATTATGAATCATAAAAATTGCAATTCCAAAAAATCATGATTCATTTAGAAAATTTTCTTCTTTAGTAAACGATAAGAAGAAACATGAGAGTTCAAAGAACAAGATCTTGATTCATAAACGATTTCAAGTTATAAATCATGAGAAATCAAGATCATGATTTCAATAAAATCCATTAAATTTAAATCATTTTCATAATCTATGAGATTCACAAAAGCATAATATACATGGATTCATTAATGAAAAATCAAAATCAATTTCATGGTTCAAAAAATTCATAACATAGGAATTGAGAAATTTTCAAGAAATGTATTCCCCTTTTATTTCATACAAGCATGCCTTTGCTAAATAAAAACATTCATCACCGTTTTAAAACCAAAAAATTAAATTTCATCACGACAAGGATCAACAAGCCATAAATCACAAAAATCATCATGCATAATTTTGAAATATAAACTCATTAAACATGATCATTATGCATCATTACTTTGGGCATGATACCAAAACATAGTTTCAAGTTTTTAAGGTATAACATGCACAATTTCAAACTATAAACTCATTAAGCATGATATCAAATCTCTTAACATTTTCATTAAGACATTAAGTATGGCTTCATTGAACATAATGTTGAATGATTCTTAAAGATATCTAATCTTCTTTAGTTTCAATTTGTATGATTGACTTTATATTAGCATGGCCAAATATTTGTTCTTATATCAAAACCATACATCATGTTTAAAATCGAAAACCAAGGACAAGATTCATCACAAAAATCATCAAGCCTTCCATACAAAAGCTATCATGTATAACTTCAAAATCTCATGCATAGAATAAAGTCATCAAGCATTATACCAAAACTTTTATTAAAAACAATAAACATGATTTCATTGAGCGTTTTCAATCAAAGTCGGAAATCAATACGGAAATCAATATGATACACATTATTATTTCTTTAAACAAAAGATTTGATTTATCATTTGATTTTTCTTTTTATGTGTTTCATTTTATGTGATTGATTTTATATAAGTATACTCAATTTTTTCATATGAAAACCATCCAACAAAACTCGAAAAGCAATACAAAATCATCACAATACACATAATTGTTTATACCATATAAGAAATTAATCACTAGATTTAATTCTAACATTTTATTGTATTTTCATAAAATATGTAATTGTCATTATCATTTTCAAAATTACTAGAAAGATAAGCATGATCCTAAGACTTTGAACATTTTCATGTAAAAAAAAATATATATAATTTTTTTAAACTAAATTAAAAATAACTTATGAAAAGCATCATGTAATTTCAAAATAAATTAAAGGAGTTTCATTTAAGTTGTTTACCTTATTGTCGAAAACTGTTAAGGCATAGTTTGTCACCTCGCCTTTGTTGGATTCTCCTTCATCTTCGGATGAGCTCATTTCGTCCAAGATTGCTTCCTTCTTTTTGCATTCATAGCAAGTAGTTATATTCTTTTTAAGTTTATTTTTGTTCTTTAATTTTTTGTTTCATGAACTTTTTAAATTTCAATTTGAGAAGTTCAAGTTCACCATTACTTGAGCTTATGCTTGAGTGGTCTTTGATTGTTCTAAGTCCAAAATCCTTTCTATTCTTTGAAAGGTGGTTTTCAAGTTCTTCACGTGCATTGCACGTCATTTCATAGGTCATCAAAGACCCTATAAGTTCTTCAATTGGTAAATGATTCAAGTTTTTTTATTTTTGAATAGCCATTACTTTTGAATCCCAACTCTTATTAAGAGAACGTAAAATTTTATTTACAAGTTCAGAATAAAAAAAACTTCTACCAAGTGTTTTTAAACCATTGACGATATCCGTAAAACGGGTGTACATGTCAACAATGGTTTCATTTGGCTTCATTCGAAAAAGTTTAAAATCATGCATTAAAAAGTTGATTTTTGAATCTTTAACTTAGCTAGTGCCTTCATGTGTGATTTCGAGAGTGTGTCATATATCGAAAGTCGTTTCACAAGTAAAAACCCGATTAAACTCAGTTTTATCTAAAGCACAAAATAGAGCATTCATAGCTCTAGCATTTAAGGAAAAAAATCTTTTTCTCCAAATCATTACAATGGTTCATTGAAAGAGAAGACTTTCGAAAACCTCTTTCGACAATATTCCATAAGTTCAAATCAAAAGAAAACAAGAAAACTCTCATTCGAGTTTTCCAATATATGTAGTCCGTCCCATTGAACAAGGGAAGACGAATGAGAGAATGACCCACTTGAAAGTCGAAAAGAGCCATTTCATTTGGGTGTTAAACTAAATGAGAAATATGAGGCTCTGATACCAATTGTTAGGAAAAGAGTCGGCACTAAGAGGGGGGTGAATTAGTGCAACGGTAAAAATTACATCGGTTCAAAAAACTTCGTTGCGATTAAATCCATTTTCGATGAAAAACCGTTTCGTAAAGGTATTAACTTTGAAAGTGTATGGAATAGCATAGTGGATGTAAAGTAAGTAAAGTAGTTTGCAGTAAAGTAAATTGCATAAGAGAAATACAAACCAGCTTTTTATAGTAGTTCGGTCGTCGTGACCTACATCTATTTCATCAATTCCTCTTCCATTGAGGCCACCGACATCCACTATCAGTCTTCTTTCAATGGGCGAAGACTAACTACCCTTTTATATCCCTCTTCTCCTTTTCACAAGTTTAGAAGACAACCTTTTATAACCCTCTTTTATAAAGTATCCCTCTCACACCTCCCTTAGAACTATCTCTAAGATTTGTGAGGAGGGAACTCAACTTTCTAAGGTTTATAACTTTAGAATCATAGGATTTTGCTCAATATTTCTTGCTTATCCATGCAAAAATAGCTGGGGTATTTATAGGCCCAAAATGGATTCAAATTTGGAGCCCAAAATTCAAACCCCCGAAATTTTAAGGTACGGGCGGTACCATCGCCTACAGCCTGATACTAGGTGGTACCAGTGCCTAAACAGTCTCAGAGACTGAGTCTGGGTGGTACCATCGTCCAGACTGGTGGTACCATCGCTTGATATAGTCTCGGAGACTGTGCTATGACGGTTTCACTTGTTTGGTCGGGCCTTTCTCTTGGCCCAATACAGCCCAAACTTGGCCCAACAATCCCTTAATTGGGTTGGCCCAATTTTAATCCCTATTATGTGTTAACTATGAATTTTAAGATATTTACTAAACTAAACAAAGTCCATAAGTCTAGGTTTCTTCCAGCGAGCTTCCGGAGATCTTCCGGCGAACTTCCGATGATCTCTCGGTAATGTTCCAGCGGACTCCCGGCAAGCTCCTGGACTTCATGATGATCTTTTTGGCAAGTTCTGATGAGCTTCTTTGGCAAGCTCTAGGACTTCTCGGTCAATTCCGACAGAACTTCTAACGAACATCCAGACATCCGGCGAACTATCGAACTCCAACGAAATCGCATTCTTGACTCTGGGACTTCATTTTGCTTTATGCCTTGCTATCGTAGTTAATCATGTATATGTAAAACACACTTCAATCTAGACAATTATTACTAAGCATGAATCATGTTGTCCGGCATGTCATTGGTCCATCGACGATTCGTCCGATTCTTCAATGCATCATCCTCTCTTACGGCCTATTGCCCAATCGGCCAGTTGACCTCCGCAACTCCGATATCCTTGGTGTAATTTTCGCTTTTCTTAGCCCGATGCCCGAATCCATAGCCCGAAGCCTTCTGTCAATACGTCAT
>NC_088356.1:15370000-15535000 GCF_036884655.1 Musa acuminata AAA Group | reverse complement strand
AGAGAAGTTCGTAGAAAATCTAAAGGAGGGATTTTGCCTAGAAACTTACTATGGAGGGGGAGTTTCTCATGGATTTTTGGCTAAGGGATAGTTCCGCAAGGTCAAGCTTGAGGCATAGGGAGGATTGGGACTAAATTCTCTATAGTTTGGTCTCTAGAGTGGGATCTGGGCGCCAGGCACTCACCCCATGAGCTCTCTGGAAGAGGCCACCCCACAAAGTTGGGTTGGACGGCTCCACAGAGGACGAGATGCGGGGAAGAGAGTCGATCGAGCCTTACGGAAGTACAATCGAGTCGGAGGCAGTCGAGACAGCAACCTGCTCTGGGTGAGAGGAACCTAGTTTCGACCCATGAAGAGCGACGGGTGGGGAGTGCTTTGGACAACACAACAGATGGTGGGGGATCTCTTTGTGCTAGCTAGAGGAGCATAGGATGACGAGGAAGGCCGATTTGGAAGAGGGGCAAAGGGAGTGGGGTCGGGGGGCCGATTTGGCTGACGAGGAAGGCCGATTTGGATCTCTTTGTTTCTTTCCTTTATTCATATATTGAATGAGCATGTTACATAGATAATGATTATATGTGTATACGAGCTAAATTACATGAGATTGACACATAACCATTGTATCTTATTCCTTGAACATGAATTTCATAAGAATTTTTAAGCTTATCAAATGATTTATATTATTTCAGAGTATTTATTACAAAAAATTTCAATACAAATTTAATTTATGCTCTTTTATCATAATCACTGTGTACGGAATTTTCATGATGAAATAATTGGTGTTGTTTCATAAGTATTATATTTTGTTATTGAAGTTATACTCATGAGTTTGAGATTCTATGGTATTTCTGACTCAACATGTTGCTAAAATTTTCAGAGTAATTACATCCCAAGAAACTTTAATATCAATTGTTATGATGGATATGAAATTTATATAGAATATATAACTAAGAAAAACCCAAAAAGAAAAGAAAGCTAGCTCTGTATTATGGACGAGAAGTGAGTTTTTGGGGATTCATCCAAATGGTAACAATTCGACTTCTACAAATGGTTTAGTAGAACGTGAACATTCGGTATTTCTTTTTCTTTCTTCGTATACTCCCTCTCTTCACCTTTTCTCTTCTGCATTGTTTCTTTCGAACTCCCTTTTTGTCTTAATTTTGTTTCGCAATCTTCTGAAATTAATTCTTTCTGTTGAGAACTCCCTTCAGTTTGCTTCCAACGAGGAAGAACAGAAGAGAAAAACACTGGCAATAAATTCCTTGACTAAATATGTATTCACTAACAAATTGTTTGCATCAATACTGCCATAATTCTGAATGCAAATCAATCAAGTATTATTGTGAAATTTTGGTCCTCCTGAATTGAAGTTACATACATACATACATACAGCACTGCACTGCCTGGTTTCGCGCGCTTGTACCCAACAAATTAATGCACAAAATGTATGACGAAACCAAAACAAAAGAATGCCAAATTCCCACTACTTGGGTTCAATCCTCGCCGAGTACGCCCCGCTGTACTCAAACGCGCTGCTGCTCTCCTCGTTTCTACTTTTCATGTTATCATGATAGGGATGACGAGGAGCTCCCATCGCTTTCCCAAATTCTGTGGCCGACGAGGATGCGGAGCTCGGCTGCGTGTTCAATCCATTACTCTGCAGTATTGTCTCGATTTCCTTCACCACCTCATTCATCGTCGGCCGGTCGGCAGCTGATTCCTCCACGCAACGTATCGCCAACCGAACAAACCTCCGAAGCCCTGTGAGGTTTCCCACGTCTCGTATAACAGGATCCATCATCTCCCTGAGGCCGTAGTACTCTTCGTCGTAGTTGTCGACCGCATTCCTAATTTCGCGGACGATGTATTTGCCCTTCTCTATTGGTTGCCTGGCTGTGATCAGCTCAAGCATGACCACCCCAAAGCTGTACACATCACTCTTCTCCGACAGCTGCTGAGTCATGTAGTACTCTGGATCCAGGTAACCCTGCAAAAGTTGAACCAAGCGATGCATTAGCTGAGCTGCGAGATGCAAAAGTTTGGTGAATGCATGGGAAAATAGTTCAGAGACGGACTCTCACCAACGTTCCTTTAACTTGGGTGGAAACATGTCCCTTTCCGGTGTCCGATACTAGTTTTGACAGGCCAAAATCTGCAACCTTTGCATTCAAACTTTCATCCACAAGGATATTGGTGGACTTGACATCTCTGTGAATTATGGGTGGATCAGCTAACTCATGAAGATAAGCTAATCCTCTGGCTGAGCCCAGTGCGATTCGTAGTCTCTTCTTCCAATCCAACTGTCTGCCACTTCTCCCTGCAGATTACGAGAGAAAAGGAAGGCCAGGTTATTGATGGTAGATGATTGGATCAGGTTCCTTTGAGAAGTGGCCGTGTTGCAGACCTGTCAAGTTCTCCCTTAATGTTCCATTGGGAATGTATTCGTATACCAGCATCTGTTCCCCTTGTTCGAAACAAAAACCTACAAGGTCTACCAGATTTTTGTGGTGAACCCTAGAGAGCAGTTCGATCTCTGTCTTGAATTCTAGCGCTCCTTGCATGGATCCTTGCTGCGCCCTCTTGATTGCAACCATCTGCCCACTCGAAAGAATTCCTCTGTAGACCTGGAAAAGAAGTCACAAAGTTCATTGCTTTCTCCTTGGTTCAATCTTTTCTCGAATGAATTCAGGCAGAAAGTTTTCTTTAGAGAACCATTGATGTACTTGTTGATTGATGTACCTTTCCATAGCCCCCAGAACCGATTTCATTGGCGTCTGAGAAATTGTTGGTGCATTTCTTGATCTCGTCGAAAGGAAACCATCTTGCTCCTTTGAGTTCCGGTGCGCTACCATCGTCTTTACCACCGGCTCCCCATGAAGCTGCAAAGTCGAGGAAACGTCATCTATGGTGCCATCCAACACTATTACTTACCTAACATCTTGTTCACAATCTCCTGCTGGGAAAGGAAAATTACCGAAAGGCCTGCTCTGTTCAATAGCTCTTTTAGCCTTTTGCTTTTGTAGATAGGCATAGATCCCAACACAAACAAGTCCAATAACAAGTATGATGCAGCCGGCAGCTATTCCAGCAATAGCGCCTGTACTTATTGTCGTCTTTCCACTCTTCCCACCTGTGAATATTAAGTTACTTCTTCAGCAAATTTAATCTACAACAAGGCAGCGTTCAGGTTCGAAGTCGGAGGAAGTGTGGATTGATACCTGAGAAGGTGTACGGGAATGCTAGGAAATAATATGGTCCAAAAATGTCAGGAGGTTTGTAGGTTTGGTTGCTCAGATAAAACCCAATTCTTTGGATCTCTGACCGGTTGAAGTACATTCCACTCGAAGGGAACAGCGCCAGGTTGAGTTGAATGTAGTTATCACTGTTGAGGAAGAGGTCGGAAATGTATACGGAACTTGGAGCAAGTCCAAGTTTAGTCCGCAGACTCGTCTCCAGCTCTTGGAACAAGGTGGCATTCGTCAGATCTCGGAAGGAGGGTGCTCTGAAAACCATCAATCCTTGATATGGATAGGCACAGGAACAGCTCCGAGGGTTAAGTTTCTGCTCCGAGGAGCATGATGTAGAACCACCGCAATTGGCTAAACTGGTGGAGTACGGCGTTTCTGCTTGTTGCTGCAGGAGGCAATAGCTTTTGGTGTTTTCGGCGGAAGAACTACACAGAGGATTTCCATACAGTCTGCAGTTGTCGAGCAACAAAAGAGAAACATGAAATCATGCTTGCGTATGAGTCCGTGAAGAATACGAAAGAACTTTTCGAGATGAACTCACATTAGAGTTTTGGTGAAACTGGATGTTAGCACGACCTCATCGATGGAATTGTTCCTGAAATTTACTAGCTGTAGTTGTGGACTGATGATGCTGCCCATGTTCAGTGTACCATTGAATCTATTATTATCAAGCAACCTGTTGAATGTATGAGCTGATGAGATTTCTATACGAGGGGAATGCTAGAAGAAATGTTCCTTATAGGATTCGATTGGAACTTGTTAATGAACTCACACTTGCTGCAATTGAGGCAAGCTGAATAAACCTTGCGGAATTTGGCCAAAAAGCCCTCCAGATTCTATGACTCTGCAAATGGACCAACAATGATGTCTCAGCTCCCTCGACTTAATTCCAAGCAAAAGCGCAGAATGTGGTAAGGAGACTCACAAGGTGGTGAGAGATTCTATTGTGGTGAACCACCCCGGAGCTTCTGAAGGACTGAAGGAGTTGTTGCTCAAGTCACTGTACCACACATCATGCAAGGGATAAGTCGAGGAAGTTTATGTTGGTCGGTAGCAGAGCTACACAATGGTTGCTTACACATAATTGAGGTTGTTCATTCCTGTCAGATTCGGCAGCGATCCAGTTAATTGATTGTTTGCCAAGTTCCTGCAAGAAAAGGAAACAGCGAGTGTGTCAGCAGCCCGTGATGGATTCGCCGCCTTTGATATCATCACTTACAGTTCATTGATGCTTGTGAGATTGTTAATGTCGGATGGAACAGGACCTCCCAAAGCATTATTGTCAAGCCGACTGTTCGAAGAAGAAGATAGCACAGCACGTGAGATCAAAAGATTCCAACCCTTCAAGCGGTCGATAAAGAAAGGCAAAGAAAACATCATCAGTCCACGTCACTTACAGAACCTCGAGCGTTTTCACCAGTTGTACCGAGGATGGAATCGGACCAGTAAATTTATTCGAGTCGAAGAGTCTGCCAGAGATCACGATTGCAGTCCTTTGAAACTAATGGGAGGCGATCAGTACAAAAGACTCAAAATCCAAACTTACATGTGTATCAGTGTCATCTCGGAGCTGAAGAGTTGTTCTGGAATTTCTCCTGATAACTGGTTCTTGTTGAAGTGACTGCGAATCAACCGGAACAGTAACTCGTATCATTTATTCATCATGTTCTGGTCAACCCAGTTGCAACGCACAACCAGATTAATCCTTCTCTTCGATGGAAGTAGATTGAGCCATTACTTACAAGTGCTTGGTGTTGAGGAGCCGGTCCAGGCCCGGTGTCGCGTTGACCGAGATAGGGAGAGATCCAATCAACTGGTTGTCTGCCAGATCTAGCCAATACAGATTAGAGAGGAGACCCAGTGAAGCTGGAATCCTGCCGTTGAACTTGTTTGAATTCAGAGCCCTGGCGAGTTTGATTGGCAGCCAATTATGACATTCGAAGAACAATGATGGAATTGTGTAAAACAAAAAAAGGGAACGCTTACAAGAAGGAGAGCAGTTTCAAGTTGCCTAATTCCTCTGGGATTTTGCCATTGAAGCTACAGCCAGCCAAGATCCTGGTAAGTGGAACAACACAAGTTTCAGCCAATTCATTACGTGTCAAACTAATAGGAATCGGTTTTCAGTATTTGGGAGTCCGTTCCGTGCTTACAAAGTGGTGAGCTTCTTCAGGTTCCCAATATTTGGAGTGAGTAGCCCACCGAGATCTCCGTTGTACGACAGATCCCTGCAAATAGATGTGCTATTAAGTGAGATTTATGCATACTACTGAAAAATGTTGCAACGTCATTTGCAATCACAGGTTTAATCAGAATTTGGATTAGGAGAAGACAACGTACAAGGATTGCAACTCCGTGAGTTGGCTTATGTCGCTGCTTAATGTACCTTTGATTCCCATCGTGGACAGTCTCCTGCAATGACCACAGCTTAAGCATATGGAAGGGAGATCTCGACAAGGAGGTCAGGTTTGCAGCAAACTCACAGTGAGGTCACCCTGGAGGCGTCGCAGAAAACTCCTTCCCATGGCGAACCACAGGGATCACTCGACTGCCCCCACGTTGGTGGAGCATTCTTCCACTCACTCAGCATGGATCGCAGAGCGGCAGCTGTACATTTCTTTCTCATCAACATAAGGAATCAAAGAGGAATGTTTTCTGCAATCCATTCTGAGAGTTCATACGACCAGAGAAGATGCTGCAGCGGCACGAGAACTTACCATCCTGGGGATCGGTGTCGCAGGAACCAAGACGAAGATGACCTGTAAGGATCATGAACACGAGCAAAAGGCCGGAGACGGTGCCCATGTCGGAAGGCCAGCGAAGTCACCGGCGAGTGATCGATCACCCTTGATATCACAAGGCCTCGGTTATGTCAGATCCAACAACCATAACCCGCAATAATTCTCCTCTCTTTTCCACGCCTTAGTAGCTGAGGAACAATTGATGAAGATGGAAGGAAGGTTGGACTTGTCTTGGAAGCCATTCTATCATGTGAAATAAGATCGATTTGATTCCCTAAGCACCATGCAAGAATGAGGTAATGGGGATTGGACTCGTTGCCATTTCTCGGGGTTTGAACAAGGAAGCTGCACGTGCTGTTTGAATGGTTCCAGGGGTGTTTCATCTATTTGTTATCGTTGAGTTGGGTGGTTGGGTGGAGGACCCCGCTATGAACAATTCTTCCCTGTCACCCAATAACTTGTACCAACTGCCTCTTTGCAAATGGATGTAATCTTGTTTAGTTGTTGGAAAGAAGCAATCGGAAGAGTTGCCAGATGAGCGCAGCATTCTCTGCACTGACTTGGTAAAAGTCAACTCTTAGCAGCTGGCTCCTAGTTGGTCATATTTGCGTCGGTCAACGCCTGGGGGTGGTCTTATTAATTCAGGATAAACACAAAGCACAAGAACTGCTGAGGCCATCATCAAATGAAAGATTCAATCTCCTCTCTTTGACCACTCTTCTCTAATTTCTTTTTAATTTTTTTTGACGGACGATTTTTCTACAAAAGTTTTTTTTCGAAAGGTGCCCTTCTTTTAGTTTTCCTGGACAATGTCCTCTAATTTTAAAAAAATATCTAAAATACCCTTTATCAATTCTTTCTTTTAATTTTTTTCATTAGTTTTAAACCAATACGGTGCTTTTATTTAGCTCATCTATAGTATATTTTAATAATATTTTTATTAAGATATTAAAAATATAAAATTATTAAAAAAATACTATAAATGACATCATATTATATCTATTATTTGTCATTGCTCGAAGACCATTACGATACCATATTTTTAAGTTTGTAGTTAGTTTGATTAAGATTATGAGTCGATTTAGATCATATACAATGTTTTTAAGTAGGTTTTGTAGTGTTTTTATTATGATTATTAAAATATTAAAATAAGTTAATTTTTATTTATATTTGGGTGATATCATTTTTAAATTATTATAAATACCTATTTAGATCCTACTATGATATATTATATAATTTCTGATGTGTTTTGACTCCATTTGACTCACTTATAGTGTTTTCTAATAACATTATAGTATTTTAATTGTGGTATTAAAAATATTATAAAACTATTAAAAATAAATATTTTAAAGTTACTAGAAAAATACTATAATTATCATCATATTGTATCTTTTTACTTGTTATTGTTCATACGCCATTACGGTACTAAATTCTCAGGCTTGAAGTTGATTAGATTGATATATTGAGTCCATTTATATCATTAAAATATTTTTAAAATAATCTTTTTATTGTGGTGATCAAAACACTATAATGGATGGGAATAATATGATCAACTTTCTTAGGGCAATTTGAATACCATTTGAATTAAGATGCAACGTTTATGTTTATGAAAAACCAAAAGAACAAGCACCTTTTATGAAAAGCTAAAAAAATATTTTTAAAAGGAAATCCGCCGTTCTCTCATTCCAAACTTATATGGAAGGATTTCATGATTATATGGGAATGGAGATTTCTTGAATAGACATCAACACATATAATGCGAGACATTTTTTTTTGTTTTCGGATTTTTGTGTGATAAGTATAGAATTTATAGATTTTGAGAAATATATCTATTATTTATCATTTCAAGATTTCAAAATTATTTATCACTTTTCATGATATATATATTGTTAAATCTTGGATTTTGATAATGAAATCAATTAATGAATTTACGATCTAATTTATGTTTTGTGTGGTATAAGACTAACTTCAATCAAAAAAGGTAAATCGATTAAAGCAAGAGGAATCAGATGTTGGGTCGGAGTGAAACATATTAGAAAATTGGACGTCGAGCCGGAAGGTCGGTCGACGTGCCGATAGAAGGACTTCGTATCGTGAATTTGAGTATCGGCCGAAGGACCGGACATTGCGCCAAGGAGATCGTAAGTTATGGGTGGTCAACATGCTGATTGGGCAATACGTCGAAGGAGAGGACGATGCGCCAAAGGATCGAACGAAATGCTAGATGAACCAATGACATGCCGGATAGTATAAAATTCTAACCTTGTAATTAGTTGATTTAATTGGTCATAGTGAGGTTGTAATTAAGTTGGTTTCGAGTGTAACCATACCAACTCAATTAAGACTGATTGAGACTGTTTTGGGTCAAGTGGAAAGCTCATTCGGTCACCGAAGGTTAATAAGAATTACCTATGAGCTGAAAAAATCAAGAACACACTTTTTTAGACTGTCAAGCGATGGTATCGCCTAGTGTCAGTACTGGTACCTCCCAACATAGTGTTAGGATCGGAGTGACACTAGGGGGGGTGAATTAGTGTAGCAGATTAAAACTTGTATGTTTGAAAATGATTTCGTAAATGTATAGATATTTCGATTCGACAAAGAATGACTTGGTAAAAGTAGCTCGAGTAAAGTAAGGAGATGAAAACCAAAAGCTTACTGTAAATAACGGTTTCAGAATGGTAAACACTCACACATTCAAGGAACACACCAATTTAAAGTGGTTTGGTCAAATGACCTACATCCACTTGCGAAGCCTTCTTTGATGAGGCTCCCAACTTCCACTAGCAAATCGCTTTGAAGGGGAAGGACAAATACCCCTCTTACAACTTTTTACAAGTGGTTCATACTTTTACATATTTTCAAAGGGAAAGAGGGAGGTGAACACTTAAGCTATTGAAAACAAGACTTGCTAAAGACTTTGCTAAGGCTTTATCTCAATCTCTAACTTCTCAAAGGTTATGTTCTCTACTGAGAATTGAGGGGTATTTATAGGCCTCAAGAGGATTCAAATTTAGGCTCCAAATTTGAATTGCTTTTGGGTTTCTCGGTGCTAGCGATGTCATCGCTTGTCAGTGTCTTACACTAACAGTGTACTGGCGGTGCCACCGTCGAAATTCTCGGGTTTTGGGCGGTACCACCGCCTAGTCCGACGGTACCACCACCCGACCTTTCGGGTTCTGGGCGGTGCCACCGCCTGACCTTACAGGTCACTGGTTATGCTCCTAATTTGGCCTAAACCAATCTATCTTAGGGCCCAGTTGGCCCCTAACCAGGTTATAGGGTTAACCCTTAATCCTAACCTTAATTATATATAAACTACGAAATTAAGACATAATCCTAAGCAAGTTTTTAACTGACAATGTCGAGTTTCCTTCCGGCGAGCTTTTCGATGAACTTCCGGCGGACTTCCGATACACCCTTGGATTTCTTCCAACGGACTCCCAGTAGGCTCCCAGTCTTGTAGCGAGTTTAGTGAGTCTTTAACAAGTAGCCGAACCTTCTTGGTGATCTCCACGAACCTTCGACGATCTCTCCAGCGGACTTCCGAAAACTTTGGCAAGTCTCCGATTTCTTCTCGATTGGTTCCGGTAGTATTTCCGATGAATCTTCAGACTCTTGGCAGACTCTCGAACACCCATCAAACTTGACTCCGGTAGACTTACTTTATGTCTTCAAGCTATCGTAGTTAATCCTGCATACTTAACTCAATAATATGGATTAGATCAATTAACATATCAATTGATTTCATCATCAAAATCCGAGATTCAATAATCTTCCCCTTTTTGATGATGACAATCAATTGATGATGGAGTGAAACATAACTCCCCCTATTTACATGCCATATAATGAGAAGATAAAAACTCTTGAATTCAATCTCTTTGAATTCAAGCCTAAACCGATAAGTTCTATCTGTTGAACTTATCGTTATTTTCTATAAGCATGAGCAAATACGAAACTTCGTATTTCTCATAATTTCAAGTTATGAAAATTATTTTCAAGTCGAATGATAAAAGACAATTATTATTTCGACAAGAGATATGAACTATCAACATAAATCTCATGATATAAATGTAAGACATGATTTCATATGATCATGAGATGAAACGATAACTAATCTAAAAACTTTCATATTGCGATATTCTCAAAAAGTTTTACGATGCATATATGATATTTTTGCGATGTATATAAGACATTTGCATTACACAACATATTAGCTTTTGTAATTCATATAAGTCATGCTATCACATTTGCGATGCATATAAGACATTTGCATTACACAAGCATTTGCAATTCATATAAGTCATGCTATCGATGCATATAAGACATTTGCATTATACAAACTTTTGCAATTCATATAAGTCATGCTATCAATGCATATAAAACATTTGCATTACACAACATATTAGCTTTTGCAATTCATATAAGTCATGCTATCACATTGGCACAAGTCATCAATCTTTTGCTCATTCTTCTCCCCATTTGTCATCAACAAAAAGGAGATGAGACTTGAAGTGTACAATTTGTGATCATAAAATCATTAGAAAAGGAGTTCAGCATAAAGATCGATCGTACAAAATTCATATCATTAGAAAAATTCAACATTCATACAGAAAGGAGATGGCAAAATGGCAAAGCTTTAACTTTGCATTAAGATTAACCATACAAGGATCACATGTCAAGGTAGCAGAATAAGAAGGCATATCGATTAATCCTTAGGAGAAAATCCATAGTTCTTATACATGACATATATCTTTTGATTCATTTGTCATAGTTCCCTCAAAATTTCAACTTGCTGTAATTGAATTTGGTCTTGCTGTGATTTAAGTTGCTCTCATTGTGATTTGATCTGATGTAATTCTGCCATAATGAGATCTTCAGAAGATGAAGCAAGAGTTGATTCGGAAGGTGCTGCACCAAAGGGACTAGGAGGAGGAGATTCATTTTCCCTAAAAATTGGTGTTTCGGGGTGTTCTACTAGTGGGGGAACTAGATCAGTTCTTCTAGGTTGCCTAACCCAAATACCATTACTAAAAGTGCACCTAAGTCTTTTGAGCAGGTTTCTATTGATAGTGGTAAATCGATGAACTTGAATTATTTCTTCATCGGGTGAGACACGAATATTATGGGCAAGTATTAATCGAGTGACTAACCCCCCATATGGTAACATTGCGTCTTTAGCTATTATGTCCTACATATGTTACTGGATTATGTATCCAAAACAATTATGTTGGCCGGTCATTATCCAATATATAGTACTTAGCTCTATTTGACTAATTTCATCATGATGAAATTGTTTGGGAAGTAGTATGCTAGTCATGATGTGATGAAGAAATTTAGAGTTAAAGGGCAATAAGTGTTCGTAACTTTTGGGAATCATACCTAGGTTTGGATTTACAAAAATAGTTTCTAAAGCTTCGGAGTAGGTTGCTCCTATTGCATTGATATCCCATTTATTTCTAAAATAACCGCCCCTATCCTTTTCGGTAATTCCAATTAATTCGTATATAGTGCTATCAAAGATTTTAATTTGTGTTTCTAAGAGGTAGATAGTTAAGCTATCATTGTCCACACATAAGTTTGAGTAAAATAACCTAACTAACCTAGGATAAATTGGTTCATTGATTTGTAGGATAGGTAAGGCATCTAAATGTGCAAATCATCTAATGGGTTATAGGTTTCCAAGTTCATCTAGATCAACATGTTTACCCTTATGTATTGTTCTTGTTTCGAAATTAGGAAACCTAAGAGCTACTTCGTTAGATCTAAAAAGATTTTGGTCATAGGAATCTCCTTCCACCCTCTTCCCTTTTGTTCTTGATGATCTCTTAGGAGCCATATCTAATCAAGATGATAGATCAAGAAAGAAAAACTGTGAAGAGTAAGCCAAATAATGAGAAGAGGAAGGAAAGATTTCATATCTCCTTGGAAGGTCGAGAGCTTGATCCAACAAGAATCCCTCTCTTAGGCTTTTAAAGGTTAGAATGAGGGTGAGAGAGGTTTAGAGAGTTTTGTGGGACTTCTAGGAAGAGTTCTCACAGGTTGGGGGCGGTTCCACCGCCAACCCTAACTTTTCTACTGATAGGATTCTCGGGCGGTGCCACCGCCAATCTGAGCGGTGCCACCGCCTGGCGACCGAGCGCCCAAGCAGTGCTACTACCAGTTCCGGTGATGCCACCGCTAGTGTGCCAAAAAAAAATTTCCTTTTTTGTTTTCAGAGGTTTTTGATTCAAGATGGGATAGGATCTTGGATTGCTCTTTAAGATGTCATTTGGAAAAAAAAAAGGAAGAAGTCAAATCCATGAAAACTGGAAAGAGGCTGAAAAACTTCGGAAAATACATACAATAAAGCTTAAGGACAATTTAACATGCCTAGTTCCCTTCTAATAAATTCAAATTGGTCTTCATTTAAAGCTTTTGTAAAAATGTCTGCTAATTGATGCTTTATGTCAATAAACTCTAGAATGATATTATTGTTAAGGATATGATCGCATATAAAATGATGCATAATGTCGATATGCTTAGTTCTAGAGTGTTGAATTGGATTTTGGTAAGACAAATGACACTTGTATTATCACATTTTATGGGAATGTTCTTCAAGTAAATTCCATAGTCTTCCAATGTAGTCTTCATCCAAACAACTTGTGCACAATATGCACTTGCAGCAATGTATTCGGCTTCCGCCGTAGATAGTGCAACTGAATTTTATTTCTTAGAAGTCCAAGAAACAAGTGCATGTACTAAAAATTGGCATGTTTCGGATGTGCTTTTTCTATCTATCCTGCATCTGCCAAAATTAGTATATGCATAAACTATTAAATCAAATTTATCAGATTTCGGATACCACAATCCTAAATTGGGAGTTCCTTTAAGATATCTAAAAATTATTTTAACACTTTTAAGATGAGATAATTTAGGATTAGATTGAAATCTAGCGTAAAGTCCTACACTAAATATGATATCCGGTCTAGTCGCAGTGAGGTAAAGTAGACTACCTATCATTTCTTTATACATTTTTTGATCAAGGTTTTCACCATTTTCATCCATATCTAGCTTAGTGGAAGTACTCATTGGGGTGTTTATCACTTTTGAACCATCCATGTTAAATCGTTTTAACAATTCTAATATATATTTAGATTGATTAAGAAATATACAATCATTAAGTTGTTTAATTTGTAATCCTAAAAAGAAGGTTAATTCACCCATTAGGCTCATTTCAAATTCATGACTCATATATTTGGCAAATGATTCACATAGTGATTCATCCAAAGAACCAAAAATAATATCATCAACATAAATTTGAACAATAAGAAAATTATTTTTAAAATATTTGATAAACAATGTAGTATCAACCTTGCCTTTTGTAAAATTATTTAAAATAAGAAAGGAACTAAGCCTTTCATACCAAGCTCTTGGAGCTTGTTTTAAGCCATAGAGAGCCTTAGTCAATTTAAATACATGATTAGGAAGAAAAGAATTTTCAAATCCGGGAGGTTGCTCAACATGCACTCCTTCGGAAATAAAACCATTCAAGAAAGCACTTTTGACATCCATTTGAAATAGTTTAAAATCATTACTACTAGCATAGACAAGGAACATCTTAATGACTTCTAATCTTGCCATAGGAGCGAAGGTCTCTTCATAGTCGATACCTTCTTCTTGGTTGAAACCTTTGGCCACTAGTTTAGCTTTGTTTCTAACCACGATACCACATTCATCTTGCTTGTTTCTAAAGACCCATTTAGTACCAATGACTAAATGATCACTAGGTCTAGGAACAAGCTTCCATACCTCATTCCTCTCAAATTGATTCAATTCCTCTTGCATTGTAATAACCCATGAATCATCTTTCAAGGCTTCGTCAATGCATTTAGGTTCAATTTGAGATAGGAAGGCAGCATTAGCACAAAAATTCTTGAAGGAAGAATGAGTTTGAACCCCTTTTGATGTAACTCCTATAATTAGCTCCTTTGGATGAGCATCTACATACTTCCATTCCTTAAGTAAGGAAATTTCGGAAGAAGATACATCTAACTTGCTATTTTGAGGAGGGGGTTCATTTAAATTCAAATTATCAAAACCAAGATCATCATCAAAATCATTTTTCTTTAAATCAAAAATTTCATTAAAAACTACATGAATAAACTCTTCTATAACTAAGGTTCTTTTGGTAAAAACATGAAAAGCCTTAGAAACGGAAGAGTAACCAAGAAAGATGCCTTTATCGGATTTAGCATCAAATTTTTCTAAGGCATCCTTTTCATTCAAAATAAAGCATTTGCAACTGAAAACTTTAAAATAAGAAACATTTGATTTTTTTGTTATTCCATAATTCATAGGGAGTTTTTGATAGAGATGGTCTTATTAGAACCCTATTCATGACATAGCAAGCCGTATTAACGGCTTTGGCCCAAAAATACTTAGGTAGACTATGTTCATTTAACATGATTCTTGCCATTTCTTATCAATTTCTATTTTTTCTTTCAACTACCCTGACACGCCCCTAAAAATATCCATTATATTTAAAATCTTTCGTCACAACTAACCCAGGATCCAAACACACATTTGAGGTCACTAAGAAAACATTCAGATCAAAAATTTCACTTCTATACTCTACCAATTCATAACCCTGTACAATTCATAAACATAGCACACATCACTCGATAATTCATACAATCTAAACTCGACTCATCAAAATAAAAACCACAATATAAATCCACAAGTGGGGAAATCCATGCAGTCACCACAATCATCGATTTACCATAAGTTCATATCATTACACAAATTTAATTTAACATTCCAAAACCCTATACATGAGGGATCCTTCAACTTACACAAAATCCACAGGTTTAGATTTATAGTCACATTTCATTAGATGCAAGGTAGCTTATACACAACTACATATATGCTAACAAAAGTTCTGCCCAACGTCTTCTAAACTTTCCACTGCCCCAGCCCATTCTTAACATTTAAGCAAGCGATACGCTATCCTGAAAAATTTATCAACAAACGGGGTGAGCATAAAGAGCTCAGCAAGTGACTAACATATCCATAACAAAATAGTACAATTTCCAAGAGATACAGTATCAAAACACAAAAGCAGAATATACGATTTCGTATACATAATATCATTAGGAGCAGAATCATAATTGTCCTTTTTAATCATACATATTTGGTTCCTGACAGATGGGGCATAGAGTAATTGGAGCATATCAGAAACAAAGGAAACATATCGGAGCTTATCAATGGCATATAAAATGTTCCAGAACACATCAACGATCTATGGAACATTACGAAGCAAACTCAATAGTGAATGAAGCATTTCAGAGCATATCAAACTCATATGTCGTACAGAAGCTCAAACGTCGTCCTTGACGTTGCAATCATATCATACTTATCCAGAGCACGAACAGAAATAACTCACCAAAACTCTGGATGTCATATCAAACATATAGAGGGTGTAGTGGGATCTCAGTCAGAATGTGATTCATCCATTTCTGAATGACCACCTGACAAAAGTCTCCCACGTCTGGGAGCTCCATCCACCCACGTCTAGGTGAAGTCAGAGGGGGCCGGCAGAGCATCGCAGGCTCTATGCATAACTCCCTTTACCATTTCTGGCAAAGGTTCACAACTCCCTTTACCATTTCTGGCAAAGGTTCACAACTCCCTTTACCATTTCTGGCAAAGGTTCACAACTCCCTTTACCATTTCTGGCAAAGGTTCACAACTCCCTTTACCATTTCTGGCAAAGGTTCACATTATCCCACACACCAGAGTACAAGAAGGCAGTTTCAACAATAAGCAGCATATAACGGAAGCACACGCGGAACAACCAAACATACATGTGCCTTTTTCAAAAAACAATGATGCAAGGAACAAATCTCTCACAAAAGTATTCATTTTAGGAAAGAATTGAAAGCAAGAGTGTACAGGGATTCCAAGCAATCATAATCAGCTCAATTCCAATAAGAAGGTTAGACAAATTCAGATATCCAAAGGAATGGAACCAAATACGCGAAATCAACCAAAGCTCGATTTCGGACAGAATTCCAGTGGCACATCAAACAAATATTTTAGAATAACAATTATGCTCCAATACCCATAATAAGGCTATGGTCGAATCATATATCAATCTATATTAAGACGGAACAGATTTCATATGAAACAGGGCTCCCAACACTGAGTTACCTCTGATTTGGTAACACAAGGTCAAAATCACAATCACTGTGTTACAGAATTTATAGGGTCGGAATCAACAGACGATAGGGTGGGCAATTGAACTCCAAAATTTTCAAACTATATGTCAAAAGAGAGAATTTCAAGTCTACTTTCAAATAAAATCAGTTTGATACAAATCAAAATTTTCAACAGGAAGTTATAGGCGTTTTAGTATCGAAAGGTCAGAAATCTGAACTCTGTTTTACAGCGTCTATAGGCTCTTTTGAAACAAATTTTTGGGTAAGTATTCGGTGTCCAAAATCTACAAAATCGGTGTCAAAAGAAACACATACGAGTCTAATTTCAAACACAATAGTTCCTGCCTGAATTCTCAATCTATATTAAAACTTATAGCCGAAACAGTGCTTAGGGGTCAGTTTACCAAAAGACTTTCAGAATCCATGGTTTAAGTCCAAAGAGAGATATATCAGTTTCTAAATAGAAATCTTTCAATTTATTTTGAATCAACATAAAAACAGAGTCAAATACTTATGTAGGATGGGGTTAGAACACTTGCCTTTGCAAATCTTGACCCGAAATGACAAGATTAAAGCAAGAACCCTAAAAGCCCCAATTTTCTTTCTCTTCTTCTTCTTCTTCTTCTTCTTCTTCTTTCTTTCTTTCTTTCCCTGATCACCCACGAGCTGCCTCCTCTGCTTCCTTAACAACGAAGGCAGAGAGGCTTAAGCGGTGGAATTTGTCATTTGGTGCATTTTGCAGTTTAGTCCTTGTTTTTATCATATTCACGATTAGGTCCTTAGGGTTTACATATAGATCCTCAGATTTTTTTTTGAACAGATCTCCCAAATCTTAAAAATAAGTTACCTCTGATTCATACTCTATTTCTTGTGTCAATTAAAAATAGATGCTTACATTATCACCAGAAATATTATACGAAAATTCGGAAATGAGGGGTGTTACACTCTCCCCCCCTTAAAAGAAAAATTTAGTCCTCTAAATTTATCGTACCTCTATTCGATGAAAAGACGAGGATACACCTTTTTCATTTCCTCTTCTAGCTCCCAAGTTGTCTCTTCTCCAGAATGATGTCTCCAATTTACTTGAACCAATGGGATGACCCGATTCCTTAGGACTTTTTCTTTCTTATCAACAATCTGAATAGGCTCTTCCACATAGGATAGATCTTTATCGAACTCCACCAGCTCATACTTAATGATGTGAGAAGGGTCATACATATACTTTCTAATCATCGAGACATGAAATATATCATGGACATGGCTCAATGCTGGTGGCAAGGCAATCCTGTAAGCGACAGAACCAACCCTCTCAAGAACCTCAAAAGGTCCAATAAATCTTGGGCTTAATTTTCCTTTCTTCCCAAACCTCATAATGCCTTTGGAAGGGGAGACTTTTAAGAATACAAAATCTCCGATTTCAAACTCAATATCTCGTCTTCTATTGTCAGCATAACTCTTTTGACGACTCTGAGCAGTTTTTAACCTTTTCCTTATTACTTGAATTTTCTCGGTAGTTTCTTGTACCTTGTCCGGTGCTAATAGCTTTCTGTCTCCAACTTCCTCCCAACATACAGGTGTTACGCACTTTCGCCCATATAGAGCTTCATAAGGAGCCATCTGAATACTTGAATGATAACTATTATTATACGTGAACTCAACAAGTGAAATATCCTTATCCCATTCACCTTTCCAATCCATAACATAGGCTCTAAGCAAATCCTCAAGTGTTTGAATTGTTCTTTCTGACTGACCATCAGTCTGAGGATGATATGCAGTACTAAACTTGACTTTAGTGCCCATCGACTCCTGCAATTTTCTCCAGAATCTAGAGAGAAATCTGGAGTCTCTATCAGAGATAATCTCCTTTGGAATACCATGAAGTCTTACTACTTCATTAACATATAAATCTGCAAGTCTATCAAGTGAATAAGTCATATTAATCGGTAGGAAATGCGCAGATTTTGTTAACCTATCAATGATAACCCAAATAGCATCATGCTTCCTCAAGGTTCTGGGTAGTCCTGAAACAAAATCCATAGTAATACATTCCCATTTCCATTCAGGAATAACTAAAGGTTGCAACAACCCTCCAGGTCTTTGGTGTTCTACTTTGATTTGCTGACAAGTCAAACATTTAGAAACATACATTGCCATTTCTTTCTTCATGCCTTTCCACCAATAATGACTTCGAAGATCTCTATACATCTTAGTGCTCCCAGGGTGTAGGGTGTACTTTGAAGTATGACTTTCAGTTAGGATTTGATTCTTGATAACTAGTTCATTTGGTACACATACTCTCTCCCCAAATCTCAATAGGCCATCCTTTGAAATTTGAAATTGTGGCTTCAATCCCTTTTCTACTTCACTCCTCAAGTAGATTAAATATGGATCTCGTAATTGTCCTTCCTTAATTTGTTGCATAAGATCAGACTGCACTTGAATGGAGGCCATCAGAATCATCGAGTCTTGCTCTTTCCTCAAAGCTTTTAAATCAAAATTTTCTTCTATTAGCTTCCATTGCTTCACGACCAGACTAGCCATAAAACTTGTAGATTTCCTACTAAGTGCATCAGCTACAACATTGGCTTTGCCCGGGTGATAACGGATGGTACAATCATAATCCTTCAGAAGTTCAATCCATCTTCGCTGCCTCATGTTTAACTCTTTCTGAGTGAAAATATATTTTAAACTCTTGTGATCAGTAAAGATTTCAAACTGCCGACCATACAAATAATGTCTCCAAATCTTTAAAGCAAAAATAATTGCTGCCAATTCCAAATCATGAGTTGGGTAATTCAGTTCATAACCTTTAAGTTGCCTAGAAGCATACGCAATTACTCTCCCTTCCTGCATCAAAACACATCCTAGGCCCTTACTTGAAGCATCAGTATAAACTACAAACTCATCATTACCCCTTGGAATAGTGAGAATAGGGGCACTAGTCAATCTTCTTTTTAACTCTTGAAAACTTTGCTCACAATCATCACCCCATACAAATTTCATATTCTTCTTAGTGAGTTTGGTGAGAGGTTGAGCAATTCGAGAAAATCCCTCCACAAATCTCCTGTAATAACCTGCCATGCCCAAGAAGCTCCTAACTTCTGTCACATTTGTTGGTACTTCCCATTCAACTACAGCTTCTATTTTCCTTGGATCAACAGATATACCCTTTCCTGAAATCACATGGCCTAAGAAGGCAACTTCATTCAACCAAAATTCACATTTGCTGAACTTTGCATACAACTTCCTTTCTCTTAGTATGGACAATACCTTCCTCAAGTGTTCCTCATGCTCCTGATTACTCCTTGAATACACCAATATGTCATCAATAAATACAATTACACAGATATCCAAGAGCTGTTGAAATGTCCTATTCATTAGTTCCATAAAAGCTGCAGGGGCATTAGTCAAACCAAAAGGCATCACCAAGAATTCATAATGACCATATCGAGTTCTGAAGGCTGTTTTTGAAATATCCTCCTCTTTGATCCTCAACTGATAGTAACCTGACCTCAGGTCAATCTTAGAGAATACTTGTGCACCCTGCAGTTGATCAAACAAATCATCAATTCTAGGTATGGGATATTTGTTTTTGATGGTCACCAGATTCAACTGTCTATAATCAATACAAAGCCTCAATGTTCCATCCTTCTTCTTCACTAATAGTACCGGAGCACCCCATGGGGATACACTGGGTCGTATGAAACCCTTATCTAATAATTCTTGTATTTGCTTCTTTAATTCTTCTAACTCAAGTGGTGCCATTCTGTAGGGAGGCTTAGATATTGGGGTTGTACTGGGGACTAGATCAATAGCAAATTCACCCTCTCTATCTAGAGGTAAACCAGGCAAGTCATCAGGAAATACATCAGGGAATTCTTTGACCACTGAAATTTCATCTATGTGGGTTTCCTGATTTGAATGCTCCTTTACACACACCATATAACAAAGACAACCTTTCTGCATAAGATGATAAGCTTGAAGTGCGGATATCAAGCAAGGAGGCAAATCATGCTTAATGCCCTCAAAGAAAAATATAGGCTGATCTGGTATGCAGAAGGTAATTATTTTTTTGTAACAGTCAATACTAGCGTGATGAGAAGATAACCAATCCATGCCAAGTATAATATCAAAACCCTGGATCTCTAGGAGAATCAAATCAGCAAGGAGTTCATGGTCTCCAATAGAGATCAAACAAGATGGGTAGACTACGTTTGTTGCCAATGAATCTCCAACAGCAGTTGTTACATATAGCATATAATCCAGGGGTTTAGGTAGAATATCCAAGTGACAAGCAAAGTGTTGTGAAACAAATGATAAGTTGGAGCCGGGATCAAACAAAACTTTTGCATTTCTTTTAGAAACATGAAGAATACCTTCCACCACAGATTTAGAAGCTTTAGAATCTTGTTCCGTGATAGCGTACACTCTAGCATGGGCTGAGGGTCTAGGAGACAGTGGCTCTCTTTTCCTGTTCAGTGGGCAATCTTTTATTTGATGACCTAGCTTTCCACAACTAAAACATGCTCCAGTCACCCGAAAACACCGACTCGTTTCATGATTTGATCCACATTTTTCACATAACTGAGTCCTCCCCCATGGTTTCCTTTTCTCAAATCCAGATGTCTTAAACCTCTTGTTACTATCTTCATATTTATTTTCTCTCCTGCTTTTGCTAGTAAATTTGTCCCTTTGGCTCTTGCCAATGATTTCTTGAATTTCTTCCATGTCTCTTTCAATTTTCAAAGCTCTTTCTACCGTATCAGCATATGTTTGTAATTTTAAAGCTGACATTCGGCTTCTTATTGCTGGCCGTAATCCCCTTTCAAACCTTCTTGCCTTTCTAGATTCATCATCAGTCATATGTGTGGCAAACCTGGAGAGCTCAGTAAATCTAGATTCATACTTTGTAACCGTCATACTTCCCTGGATAAGGTTCAAGAACTCCAATTCTTTTTGCTCTTTCATACAATCGGGAAAATATTTGTCGTAAAACTTTTCTTGGAATAACTTCCATGTCATTTGCTCATGTTTGATTTCAGACATCCTCTTAATCATTCTCCACCAGTGTTCAGCTTCTCCTTCCAGCATAAAGGTGGCAAGAAAAACCTTTCGTTCATCAGAGTAACTTAGGGCATCAAATATTTTCTCTATCTGCATCATCCATCGTTCCGCCACCATTGGATCAGACTCACCACTGAAACTGGGAGGACTAAGCTTCTTAAACTGTCAAATTCCCAACCCCGTCCGGTTTGATGTCTCTATTCCATCATTACTTCCTTGTTGGACAGGTTGTTGTTGTTGTTGCATCACTTGTGCCATAGTCTCCAAAGTCCGCATAATACCACTCAATTGATCAGTAGTAGATGCAACAGGAGAACCAGATGATCTCGTCATCCTTGCTTCCTAAAACATCAAAAGAACATTTTCTTTGATCAATCTCTAAATGATAGTCAATAAACCTCAAAAAAAAAACATAACATTCTTAGTGATTCTCAAATCATGCTCTGATACCACCTCTGACACGCCCCTAAAAATATCCATTATATTTAAAATCTTTCGTCACAACTAACCCAGGATCCAAACACACATTTGAGGTCACTAAGAAAACATTCAGATCAAAAATTTCACTTCTATACTCTACCAATTCATAACCCTGTACAATTCATAAACATAGCACACATCACTCGATAATTCATACAATCTAAACTCGACTCATCAAAATAAAAACCACAATATAAATCCACAAGTGGGGAAATCCATGCAGTCACCACAATCATCGATTTACCATAAGTTCATATCATTACACAAATTTAATTTAACATTCCAAAACCCTATACATGAGGGATCCTTCAACTTACACAAAATCCACAGGTTTAGATTTATAGTCACATTTCATTAGATGCAAGGTAGCTTATACACAACTACATATATGCTAACAAAAGTTCTGCCCAACGTCTTCTAAACTTTCCACTGCCCCAGCCCATTCTTAACATTTAAGCAAGCGATACGCTATCCTGAAAAATTTATCAACAAACGGGGTGAGCATAAAGAGCTCAGCAAGTGACTAACATATCCATAACAAAATAGTACAATTTCCAAGAGATACAGTATCAAAACACAAAAGCAGAATATACGATTTCGTATACATAATATCATTAGGAGCAGAATCATAATTGTCCTTTTTAATCATACATATTTGGTTCCTGACAGATGGGGCATAGAGTAATTGGAGCATATCAGAAACAAAGGAAACATATCGGAGCTTATCAATGGCATATAAAATGTTCCAGAACACATCAACGATCTATGGAACATTACGAAGCAAACTCAATAGTGAATGAAGCATTTCAGAGCATATCAAACTCATATGTCGTACAGAAGCTCAAACGTCGTCCTTGACGTTGCAATCATATCATACTTATCCAGAGCACGAACAGAAATAACTCACCAAAACTCTGGATGTCATATCAAACATATAGAGGGTGTAGTGGGATCTCAGTCAGAATGTGATTCATCCATTTCTGAATGACCACCTGACAAAAGTCTCCCACGTCTGGGAGCTCCATCCACCCACGTCTAGGTGAAGTCAGAGGGGGCCGGCAGAGCATCGCAGGCTCTATGCATAACTCCCTTTACCATTTCTGGCAAAGGTTCACAACTCCCTTTACCATTTCTGGCAAAGGTTCACAACTCCCTTTACCATTTCTGGCAAAGGTTCACAACTCCCTTTACCATTTCTGGCAAAGGTTCACATTATCCCACACACCAGAGTACAAGAAGGCAGTTTCAACAATAAGCAGCATATAACGGAAGCACACGCGGAACAACCAAACATACATGTGCCTTTTTCAAAAAACAATGATGCAAGGAACAAATCTCTCACAAAAGTATTCATTTTAGGAAAGAATTGAAAGCAAGAGTGTACAGGGATTCCAAGCAATCATAATCAGCTCAATTCCAATAAGAAGGTTAGACAAATTCAGATATCCAAAGGAATGGAACCAAATACGCGAAATCAACCAAAGCTCGATTTCGGACAGAATTCCAGTGGCACATCAAACAAATATTTTAGAATAACAATTATGCTCCAATACCCATAATAAGGCTATGGTCGAATCATATATCAATCTATATTAAGACGGAACAGATTTCATATGAAACAGGGCTCCCAACACTGAGTTACCTCTGATTTGGTAACACAAGGTCAAAATCACAATCACTGTGTTACAGAATTTATAGGGTCGGAATCAACAGACGATAGGGTGGGCAATTGAACTCCAAAATTTTCAAACTATATGTCAAAAGAGAGAATTTCAAGTCTACTTTCAAATAAAATCAGTTTGATACAAATCAAAATTTTCAACAGGAAGTTATAGGCGTTTTAGTATCGAAAGGTCAGAAATCTGAACTCTGTTTTACAGCGTCTATAGGCTCTTTTGAAACAAATTTTTGGGTAAGTATTCGGTGTCCAAAATCTACAAAATCGGTGTCAAAAGAAACACATACGAGTCTAATTTCAAACACAATAGTTCCTGCCTGAATTCTCAATCTATATTAAAACTTATAGCCGAAACAGTGCTTAGGGGTCAGTTTACCGAAAGACTTTCAGAATCCATGGTTTAAGTCCAAAGAGAGATATATCAGTTTCTAAATAGAAATCTTTCAATTTATTTTGAATCAACATAAAAACAGAGTCAAATACTTATGTAGGATGGGGTTAGAACACTTGCCTTTGCAAATCTTGACCCGAAATGACAAGATTAAAGCAAGAACCCTAAAAGCCCCAATTTTCTTTCTCTTCTTCTTCTTCTTCTTCTTCTTCTTCTTTCTTTCTTTCTTTCCCTGATCACCCACGAGCTGCCTCCTCTGCTTCCTTAACAACGAAGGCAGAGAGGCTTAAGCGGTGGAATTTGTCATTTGGTGCATTTTGCAGTTTAGTCCTTGTTTTTATCATATTCACGATTAGGTCCTTAGGGTTTACATATAGATCCTCAGATTTTTTTTTGAACAGATCTCCCAAATCTTAAAAATAAGTTACCTCTGATTCATACTCTATTTCTTGTGTCAATTAAAAATAGATGCTTACATTATCACCAGAAATATTATACGAAAATTCGGAAATGAGGGGTGTTACATACCCCATTTTGTTGAGGTTTTCTCGGAGTGGAGAAGTTATAATTATATCTATTGGATTCACAAAAACTTTGAAAGTCACGGTTTTGAAATTCGCCACCGTGATCACTCTGAATTGATGAAATCATGAAGCCTTTTTCGTTTTGAGTAAGTTTACAAAATTTAGAGAAACATTGGAGATAATAACTTTTGTGAGCCAAGAAATAGGTCCAAGTGTATCTACTATAGTCATCGACAATTACGAAGGCATATTTGCTTCCTCCTAGACTCGTTGTGTCAATTGGTCCAAATAAGTCCAAATGGATCAATTGTAATGGTCTAGCGGTGCTAATTTGATTTTTTAGTTTTAAACTAAATTTTATTTGTTTACCTAGTTGGCACGCATCACATACTTTGTTCTTAACAAACTTCATATTGGGAATCCCTCGTACTAACTCTCTAGATGAGATCTTAGCTATTAGTTTTATACTTGCATAGTCTAATCTCCTATGCCAAAGCCAAGCATCATCATTTAAAGCGGAGACGCACATTTCATTACTCAGTTCGTCAAGATTGATGGTGTAGACATTATTTTGTTTTAAAGCAATTATTGACGTGTTATTGTTTGGTTTTTCAATAATGCACATATTAGATTCAAATCTAACGATATAACCTTTATCACATAATTGACTAATACTTAAGAGATTATGTTTTAATCCATCAACTAATAATACATTATCAATTAAAAATTTTAATTTGTTACCTATGGTTCCCTTGTCAATAATTTTGCCTTTATCATTATCTCCGAAGGTGACATACCCTTCTTCTTTGCTACTGAGCATAGAGAAATGAGATGGATCTCCAGTCATGTGTCTTGAGCATCCACTATCAAGATACCATCTCTTGCTCCTAGCTTATGGGTTTATCTACAAAAGAGGATGGTTTTTAAGTACCAATTTGATTTTAGGTGCCTCAAAAATTGATCTACCAATTTTATTATTTATCATTGAACTATTTATAGTTCCTTTAGGAACCCATATCAACTTATGTGGACTAATTTTCCTAAATGGACATATGTAAGTAACATATCCAGATTTACAACAAAAGTTACATTTCAAATGAGATAAAACATATAATGTGGGTCCTTTAATGAAAGTGGTAGGATTTTGGTGAGATCCTCTCACAAAACTAATTTCACTTCTATTTACGACGTGACCCTTGTTTGCAAGGATCATGTCCAATCCCTTGCTACCAACCTTAAACTTGTTTAAGGTCTCTTTAAGTAGCAAATTTTCATTTTTTATTACTTCTAAGTGTTCACATTTAGAGCATGGAGGAGTTTGAAGACTATCAAGTTTATTTTGTAGTAAGGCATGCTCTTTCTTTAATAGATTAATCTTCTTACTAATAGTTCTACACTCATCAAATAATTCATGAAAAGTGATAGAAAGTTCATCAAAAGATAAATCTTCATTAATTAAATCATATACCTCTTCTCCTAAAGCCATTAGCACGAAGTTTCGCTTCTCTTTGTTGCTAGCTTCTTCACTTTTGGAATCACTTGAATCGTCCCAAGTCACTTTTAAAGCTTTCTTCTTCTTCGGTTGCTTCTTCTTGGCTTGGGGGCATTTATTTTTGAAGTACCTCGGCTTCTTGCATTCGTAGTATATTACTTTGTCCTTTTTATGTTCAAGTTTATTTTTAGTGTTATTTTTAAATTTGTTCTTTCTTATAAATTTTTAAAATTTTTGAGTTAAAAGTGTAATGTCATCGTCACTGTCCTTATCACTTGATGTTCCTTTCAAGTGATCTTCTTGTGATGTAAACATCATATCCTTCCTGTTCTTTGGAAGGGGGTTCTCGAGCTTTTCATGAGTATGACACGTCATTTCGTAGGTCATTAGAGACCCAATAAGTTCTTCAAGAGAAAATGTTTTAAGGTCCTTGGCCTCTTGAATGGCCATAACTTTTGGATCCCAACTCTTTGGAAGGGATCTTAAAATTTTAGTTACCGGTTCAAAGTTAGAAAAACTTTTACCAAGAGCTTTAAGTCCATTTATGACATCCGTAAAATGGGTGTATATGTCTCCGATGGACTCACTTAGTTTCATTCGGAAAAGTTCACTAGAGTGCACAAGAATGTTGATTTTGGATTCTTTCACTCGGCTAGTGCCTTCATGAGTGACCTCAAGAATTCTCCAAATATCAAAAGCCGAATCACAAATTAAAACGCGATTAAATTCATTCTTGTCTAATGTACAAAACAAGGCATTCATAGCCTTTACGTTTAAAGCAAAAACCTTCTTCTCTGATTCATCCCATTTGCTCATCGAAAGAGAAGATTTTTTAAATCCATTTTCGATAATAGTCCAAAGCTCGAAATCCATGGAAATGAGGAAGATCCTCATTCGAGTTTTTCAATACGTGTAATCCGACCAATTAAACATAGGTAGACGTGTAATGGAATGACCCTCATACATGTCGGAGTAAGCCATCTCTCTTAGGTATTAAACTAAATATGAGAGTGAGCCTAGCTCTGATACCAATTATTAGGATCGGAGCGACACTAAGAGGGGGGGAGGGTAAATTAATGCAGCGGATTAAAACTTGTAAGTTTGAAAATGATTTCGTAAATGCGTAGAGATTTCGATTCGACAAAGAATGACTTGGTAAAAGTAGCTCAAGTAAAGTAAGGAGATGAAAACCAAAAGCTTGCTGCTATGTAAATAACAGTTTCAGAAAAGTAAACACTCACACATTCAAGGAACACATCAATTTAAAGTGGTTCAGTCAAATAACCTACATCCACTTGCGAAGACTTCTTCGATGAGGCTCCCAACTTCCACTAGCAAATCACTTTGAAGGGGAAGGACAAATACCTCTCTTATAACCTTTTACAAGTGGTTCACACTCTTACAGATTTTCAAAGAGAAAGAGGGAGGTGAACACTTAAGCTATTGAAAACAAGACTTGCTAAAGACTTTGCTAAGGCTTTATCTCAATCTCTAACTTCTCAAAGGTTGTGTTCTCTGTTGAGAATTGAGGGGTATTTATAGGCCCCAAGAGGATTCAAATTTGGGCTCCAAATTTGAATTACCTTTGGGTTTCCCGGTGTTGGCGGTGCCACCGCCTGTCAATGTCTGACACTGACAGTGTACTGGCGGTGCCACCTTCGAAATTCTCGGGTTCTGGGCGGTGCCACCGCCCAATCTGGCGGTACCACCGCCCGACCTTTCGGGTCATTGGTTGGGCTCCTAATTTGGCCCAAACTAGTCTATATTAGGGCCTAATTGGCCCCTAACCAGGTTATAGGATTAACCCTTAATCCTAACCCTAATTACATATAAACTATGAAATTAAGACATAATCCTAAGTAAGTTTTTAACTGGCAACGTCGAGTTTCCTTCCGGCGAGCTTTTCGGCGAACTTCCGGCGAACTTCCGATACACCCTAGGATTTCTTCCAGCGGACTCCCAGTAGGCTCCTAGTCTTGTGGTGAGTTCAGCGAGTCTTTGGCAAGTAGCCGAATCTTCTCAATGATCTCTACAAACCTCCAACAATCTCTCCGGTGGACTTCCAAAAACTTTGACAAGTCCCCGATTTCTTCTCGGTTGGTTCCGGTAATACTTCCGATGAATCTTCGGACTCTCGGCGGACTCTCAAACACCCATCAAACTTGACTCCAGTAGACTTGCTTTATGTCTTCAAACTATCATAGTTAATCTTGCACACTTAACTTAATAATATGGATTAGATCAATTAGCCCATCAATTGATTTCATCGTCAAAATCCTAGATTCAACACATAGGTGGTGGTACTGCTAGAACTCGGGAAACCTAGGATGAGATTTTTTTGGCTCTATTTTTGAAGTCATTTGGGGTCTATAAATATCCCAACTATTCTTGCTTGAAGGAGTACGAAATTGAGTAGAAAAGGGAAAAAAAATACTCGAGAAAAAAGTTTTGTAATCTCTCTAACATTAGTTAGTCTCTTCCTCCTAGAGTTAGAAGGTTCATATGGGAGGAGTAAAGTCTAAAAGAGAGTGGGTTGTAAAGGTTATCTCCTAAATCTATGAAAAAGAGAAAAAGAATTGTAAGAGTAGTTGATCTTCTCCCATTGGAAAGAAAATTTATTAGGATCAATATGACACTAAAAGAGGGGGGGGGGGGGGTGAATTAGTACAACGATAAAAGTTACGTTGATTTGTAAAGTTTCATTCGACAAAATCATTTCGTCAAAACCCATATCAGAGAGTAATAAAAGTAATGACTTAGAGTGAATGTAAGCTGTAGAGTGCAGATAAGTAATGAAAGGACGCAGGAAGGAAAGAACACACCGGATTTATAGTGGTTCGGTCGTTGTGACATATGTCTACTTCAGATTCCTCCTTCGTCGAGGTGACCAGTGTCCACTAATGGTCTTCGTTCAATAGGCGAAAACCAACCACCTTCTTATAAAGATTTTCTTCTTTTCACGGGTTTAGGAGATGACCCTTACACGCCTCACACCTCTTCTCTAATGATTACAAAGCTGAAGAAAGAGGAGGAGGACCCTTAGTACTTTTACAACACTTTTACACCCCAACACTTAAAGATTTTTTCACACTTTTCTGCTTTTTTTGTTACATTTTCATGCAGAAAGGAGTGAGATATTTATAGGCCCTAAAGGTTTCAGAATTGGAGCTAAAAAGTGTCTCTTTCCGGATTTTCGAGTATTAGCGGTACCACCGCCATTATTGGGTGGTACCACCACTAGGTACTTTAACACTAGGCAGTACCACCGCCCAGTCTAGCAGTACTACCGCTTGACAGAGCCTCGGAGACTAGGCTCTGATGGTACCACCACCTGACAGAGTGGTACCACCACCCAGTTTGGGCGGTACCATCGTCCAGACCACCTAGGAGGCTGAACCTCAAGTGGTTCCACCGCTCATCCTAGGTGGTGCCACCGCCTAGCAAGGCTCCAAGTGGCCAAGTGGGCCTTCTATCTGGCCCAACTCAACCCTATTTTGGACCTAGTTGGCCTCTAACTGAGTTAGTGGGATTACCTCCCAATCCTAACTCAATCTTGGTTCTAACTATGATAATTAAGGCATTAACTAAGCAATCTTTGTCTGGTATATCAATCGTTCTTTCGACGAAGTCTCGACGAAATTCTGATGAACTTTTTGGCATGCTTTTGGCGAACTCTCGACAAACTCTTGGCGAACTCTCGACAAACTCTTAGCGAACTCCCGACAAACACTCGACGAGTTTTTGATGAACTCCTGACGAGCTCTCAGTAAACTCTTGACGAACTCCCGACAAGCTCTCGGTAAACTCTTGACGAACTCTTGGCAAGCTTCCGACACATCATTTGAATCTTCAACATATCATCCGATCTTTAACTCTGGCCCAATATCTAATTTATGTCTTATCTATTATCGTAGTTAATTCTGCAACACTTATCTCAACATATAGATTAGATTATTTATCAATTGATTTTCATCATCAAAATCTGAGATTCAACGATCTCCCACTTTTTTATGATGACAACCAATTGATGACGGAGTTAACCTTAGCTTCCCCTATCTATATGCCACATTGAGACAAAGCAAACTAGAATTCAAAAGGAATCACAACCTTTGAATTCAAGTTAAACACTTCCGATCATTGTGATCAAATGCAATATATCATATCAATATGATGTGCATCACTAAAATATGTATAATTTCAAAACCTTACATTTCATACTTCATGTATGATATCAACATCACTTTTGGGCATAACATACATGATACTAAAGCATTCATGATATATCATTTTGGGCATATCATACATGATGCGAAGACATTAAAGTTTTAAGCATTTTACACTTCATATATTAAATCAATATTTTAAACATAATACTATTTATCATTTCATGATACCCAACATTCATCATTTTCATAACATGCATGATGTTAAAACTTTGATTATGATATCATTTATCATTTTATGATACCAAATATTCATCATTTCTCATGCTTAAATCAATATTTTGATATCAATCATCATTTCTTCACCTTTGTCATCAACAAAAAGAAGAATAATGCAAGCATGTTAAGTAAGTTTTACACCAATTTATCCAAGCTAGCAAAAATGAGAAGTCAGCATTTTTGCTTAGGAGCATTTTGGTTCTTCTTAAAACGTGCAAGTTTATTTCTTCATTTGTCATAAAAAGATAAATGAGAAGAGGAAGAAGAGTAAGGGAGGAATTCATTCTATACAAGAAAATCAAGAATCAATTTCATGAAAGGATATGAACCAAGTCAAATCCATAATAAATGAGTTTCATTAAATCAAGCTTCTATTTTAGCAAAGAAAAAGGATTCATTAAAAGGATCAAGATATCCATACAAAATCAAATCCCTATTCTTGCAAATAATCATCACATACTAAAAGTACATGAATAAAAATTCTTCTTTCGTGATAAGAGTGAGGAAGAATTTATGGGAAAGGAGCATCAAATGAAGGATGAAGAATCCATAAATAAAACTTCATAAATCAAATTCCTTTTCTTGTAAATAGAAGGAAGAAGGATTCAAAGGAATTAATTAAGTCATTAAACCAAAAATCCATGAATCAAGACTCTTCGTTTGCAAATAGAAAGACGATCTCGATTTAAAATGAAAATTCAAGTTATGAAGAATCGAGAAATCTGAAAAAGGAATTCATGCATTTATAAGATTTAGCATGCCTAATTCTCTTCTAATAAAATCAAACTATTCCTCGTTCAATGGTTTTGTAAAAACATCTACTAATTAATGCTTTGTATTAATAAATTCTAAAGATATGTTTTGATTATTAACATGATCTCTAATAAAATGACGCCTAATATTAATATGTTTAGTTCTAGAGTGTTGAATGAGATTTTTTGTTAAACATATTACACTAGTTTATCACATTTTATGGGTATACTTTTCAAGTGAATTCTATAATCTTCTAAAGTGTTCTTCATCCAGATAACTTGTGCATAACATGCACCTACTGTTATATATTCTACTTCGGTTATAGTTAATACAACCAAGTTTTATTTCTTGGAAGTCTAAGAAACAAGTGTGTGTCCTAGGAGTCAACATGTTTTGGATGTGCTTTTTATATCTATTTGACAACCAGCAAAATCAGCATCGGCATAAGCAAGTAATTCAAAGTTTTTGAAATTTGGATACCATAGTCCTAGACTAGGAGTTCCTTTTAGATATCTAAAAATTCTTTTAACAATTTTTAAGTGAGATTGCTTGGGATTAGATTGAAATCTAGCGCATGTCCAACACTAAACATGATATCATGTTTAGTTGTTGTGAGATATAATAAACTACCTATCATACCCCTATAAGTCTTTTGATCAAAACATTCTCCATTAATGTCCATATCTAATTTTGTAGAAGTGATCATTGGTGTATTAATAGCTTTAGCACTATCCATATTAAATCATTTTAATATATCTAGCATAGACTTAGTTTAACTAACAAAGATTCCATCACTAAGTTGTTTGATTTGTAATCGTAGGAAAAAAGTTAATTCCCCATTAAACCTATTTTGAACTCTTGGCTTATACACTTGGCAAAAGACTCACATAAAGCCTCATTTGAAGAACCGAAAATGATATCATCAACATAAATTTGAACTATAAGAAAATAATTTTTTAAATATTTAACAAACAATATAGTATCTATTAAGATTGAGTCGGTACTAAGAGGGGGGGGGGGGGGTGTGAATTAGTACAGTAGAAAAATTATGTTGGTTTAAAAAATCTTTTCATACGATTAAAACTAATCTCGAAAGATATTAACTTGAAAGCATATGAGAGCATAGTGAGAGTAAGAAGTCAGTTTGCAATGTAAAGTAGATTACAATAAAGATAAATAATAAACCAGAAATGCAAACCGTTTTATAGTGGTTCGATCATCATGACCTACATTCACTCCACCGATTTCTTTTCCGTCGAGGCCACCGACATCTACTAACGATATTCTTTCAATGGGCAAAGATCAACTACCCTTTTACACCCGATTCTCCTTTTGATAGGTTTAGGAGAGAATCTTTATACCCCCCTTCACTCCTCTCTTAAATAAGACTAACACTTAGAGCTTAAGAGGAGTTCTCATAAGATTACAATAACGTTTTTGTTTATTTTTTCTCTTAATTTTTGTATTTGTTAACCAGGGTGAGAGGGTATTAATAGGCCTTAAATGGATTCAAACATGGAGCCTAAAAGTGTCTCATCCCTGGTTTTTGGGGTACTGACGGTACCACCACCTGTAGCACGACATTGAGCGGTACCACCGCCTAGTCTAGTAGTACTATCGCTTGACACCCTACCACTAGGCAGTACCACCTCCCAGTCTAGCGGTACCACTACCTGACAGTCTCTCGAAGACTATGTTTGGGCGGTACCACCACCCAAACTGATGATACCATTGCCTGACACAGTCTTGGAGACTATGCCATGATGGTTCCACTTGTTGGGTCACTTTTGAGCCTTTCACTTAGTCCAACATAGCCCAAACTTGGACCCAATTGACCCTTAATTGAGTTGGCCTAATTTCAACCCAATTATGTGCTAACTACGAATTTTAAGACATATATTAAGCTAAATAAACCTGGTAAATCTAGGTTTCTTTCGGTGAGCTTCCGACGATCTCTCGGTAATATTCCAACGGACTCCTAGCAAGTTCCTAGACTTCATGATAATCTTCTTGGTGAGTTCCAATGAGGTTCTTTGGCAAGCTCCTAGACTTCTCGGTCAATTCTGACAGAACTTCCGACGAACTATCGAACTCCCAACGAAATCTCATTCTTGACTCTGAGACTTTATTTTGCTTTATGCCTTGATCACTATCATAGTTAATCCTATACACTTAAAACCTATTTTGATCTAGACAATTATTACAAAGCTAATTAAATGTTGTTTGGCATGTCATTGGTTCATTGACGCTTCATCCGATTCTTCGGCGCATCATCCTCTCTTGCGGCCTATTGCTCAATCGGCCAGTTGACCTCCACAACTCCAATTTTCTTAGCGTAATTTCTGCTCTTCTTGGCCCGATACCTGAACCCATGGCCCGAAGCCTTCTACCGATACGTCGACCGATCCTTCGGCTCGACATCCAATCTTCTGACATATTTTTTCTCTAGCCCAATATGATTCTTCCTACTTTAATTGTCTCTCCCTGATCGAAGCTTCCTGCGTCACTCAAAACATGGATCAAATCATAAACAATATCAATTGGTTTCATCATCAAAATCCAAGATTCAATAATCTCCCCCTTTTTGATGATGATAACCAATTGATGATGGAGTTAACCTTAACTCCCCCTATTAATATGCCATATTGATAGAACTCTTGATTCAAAAATCCAAGTAACATGTCATCATAAAATCATGCATAACATCATCATACTTCTCCCCCTTTGTCATCAACAAAATGGAAAAGTGCAACTATCAAGTGTTTAAGATATACAAGTTTTATAACATACAAGCTAGCAAATTTTTTCTTCACTTTACAACATGCATAATCACCAAATCATCATTAATTTTAAAGATGTGCAAGATTGTAAATTTTTTAAGTTTGCATTTTTGCTTCTTACGATAGGCAAGCTAGCAATTTTTGGTGATGTTCAAGATAGCAAGTTCTTTTTTCTCTTTTGAGAAGTGTGATTTTTTGCTTCCTTTGCAAAGTGCAAGCTAGCAAAAGTTTACATTATTTTACAATATGCAAACTAGCAATTTGGCAAGTGTTACTTCTCTTTGAAGTACAAAGGCTAGCAAGTTTTTGAAAAAAATGCAAAATAGCAAGCTAGCAAGATAGCAATGCATCATTTTAGAATAAGCTAGCAATTTTGCTTCCTAGCAAGTTTTTCTCCCTGTAATTTGTAAGCTAGCAAATTTGCTCCCTCTTTGTCATTATCAAATAGAAAGGAAGAATATAACGTTGTAATTCTTTTCCTTTTACATCAATTTTCAAATCATCATATACAGGATAACAAGAAAATTTTGGTGATGAGATATACTTCATGAATACAAGGAATCATAAAATAATCATATCATAAAAGATAAGATCATATGAATACCAAAAGACATGATTCATATAGTAGATCTCCTCTTTAAATAAAATACCAAGAAAAAATCGTAGGAGTACAAAGAAGATATCTGATTCAAAAACAAAATCTCAAGTAATTCCAAGAAATCAAGATCATGATTTGGATAAAATTCATTCAAATTCAAATCATCAAATCATCAAAATTACATTCAAGAGATTCAAAATGGTATAAATAACTTTATCAATCTCTTAGTGAAAAATCGATAAGATAGAGAAAAATTTTTTTTCAAGAAAAATGCTTTCCTCTCTTTAGTGTTTCAATTTATATGATTGATTTCATATAAGCATGCCCAAATTTTTATACCAAATAAAAACATGCATCATCGTTTAAAACCGAAAAAGTAACTTTCATTACAACAAAGATTAATAAGCCATAAATTACAAGAATCATCATGTATAATTTCGAAATATAAGCTCTTTAAGCATGATCATTATGCATCATTACTTTGGGCATGATACCAAAACATGGTTTTAAGTTTTCAAGGTATAACATACATAATTTCAAACTATAAACCCATTAAGCATGATGTCAAACCTCTTAATATTTTCATTATAACATCAAGCATGGTTTCATTGAACATAAGGTATCTTTAATCAAAATCGAAATACAATATGGAAATCAACATGATACACATTATTGCTTCTTAAACACATACATAACATTAATCTTACTAGGTCTACAAGCATTAGATTAACATTTTGTTGTATTTTTATAAAACATGCAATTGTCATGATCATATTTTTTTTTCAAAATAGCTAAAAAAAGAAAACCATAATCCCCTTTTATTTATTTATTTATTATATTGTATAAACTAACTTAAAAACAACATATGAAATGCATCAAGTAATTTCAAAATAAAGCAAAGGGGTTTTGGTTACCTTGTCGTCAAAAGCTGTTAAGGCGTAGTTTGCCACCTAGCTTTTGTTGGTTTGTTCTTCATCTTCGGATGAACTTGATTCATCCCAAGCCACCTTGAATACTTTCTTCTTCTTTAACAACTTCTTTTTAAGTTCATTTTTATTCTTTAATTCTTGTTTCATGAACTTTTTAAAATTTATAGTGAAAAGTTCAAAGTCATCATCATCATCACTTGAGTTATCACTTAAGTGGTATTCTAGTGTTCGAAGTACCAAATCCTTTTTATTCTTTGGAAGGTTGTTCTCATATTCATTTTGTGCCATATAACTCATTTCATAGGTCATTAATGACCTAATAATTTCTTCGAGTGGAAAATGGTTCATGTTCTTTGATTCTTGTATTGCCGTTACTTTCGAATCTCAATTTTTAGAAAGTGATCGTAAAACTTTATTCACAAGTTCAAGATTCGAAAAACTTTTACCAAGAGCTTTTAGACTATTGACGATATCCGTAAAATAGGTGTACATATCTCCAATAGTCTCGCTTGGTTCCATAAGAGATAATTTAAAATCATGCATCAAAATATTTATTTTAGAGTCTTTAACTCTACTAATGCCTTCTGTGTAATTTTGAGTGTGTGTCAAATATTAAAAGCAATTTCGTAAGTAGAAACTTGATTGAATTCATTTCTGTCTAAGGCTCAAAATAGAGCATTCATAGCTCTAGCATTTAAAGAAAAAAAATTTTTCTTCAAATCATTTCATTCGTTCATTGGAGTTTGAGACTTTTGAAAGTCGTTTTCCACAATACTTCATAAATTTAAATCCAAAGAAAGTAAGAAAACTCTCATTCTAGTTTTCTAATATGTGTAGTCCGTCTCATTGAACATGGGAGGACGAATGATAGAAAAACCCTCTTGAAATCCGAAAAGAGCCATTTCTCTTGGATGTTAAACTAAACAAGAAATAACATGGCTTTGATACCAATTATTATGATCGAGTCGACACTAAGAGGGGGGGTGAATTAGTGTAGTGGAAAAATTACATCGGTTCGAAAAATCTTTTCATGTGATTAAAACCGATCTCAGAAGATGTTAACTTGAAAGCATAGTGAGTGTAAGAATCAATTTGTAATGTAAAGTAGATTGCAATAAAAATAAACAACAAAACAGAAATGCAAACTGTTTTATAGTGGTTCGATCATTGTGACCTACATCCACTCCACCGATTCCTCTTTCGTCGAGGCCACCAGCATCTACCAATGATCTTCTTTCAATGAGTGAAGATCAACTACCCTTTTATACCCGATTCTCCTTTTGATAGGTTTAGGAGAGAACCTTTACACCCCCCTTCACTCCTCTCTTAAACAAGATTAACACTTAGAGCTTAAGAGGAGTTCTCACAAGATTACAATAGCGTTTTTATTTCTTTTTGCTCTCAATTCTTATATTTGTTAATCAGGGATAAGAGGGGTATTTATAGGACTCAAGTGAATTCAAACTTGGAGCCTAAAAGTGTCTCATCTCTAGTTTTCGGGGTACTATCGGTACCACCGCCTATGGTGGGTAATACCACCGCCTGCAACACTGACACTGAGCGGTACCACTACCCAGTCTGGCAGTACCATCGCCTGACATCCTGCCACTGGGTAGTACCACCGCCCAGTCTACTGGTATCATTGCCTGACAATCTCTTAGAGAGTGTGTCTGGGTGGTACCACCGCCCAAACTAGCGGTACCACTGCCTGACACAGTCTCGGAGACTATGACACGATGATTCTACTTGTTGGGTCATTGTTTGGGCCTTTCACTTTGCCCAACATAGCCTAAACTTGGGCCCAATTGGCCCTTAATTGAGTTGGCCCAATTCTAACCCAATTATGTGCTAACTACGAATTTTAAGGCATACACTAAGCTAAATAAGTTCGGTAAGTCTAGGTTTCTTCCGGTGAGCTTCCGGTGAACTTCCAACGATCTCTCGGCAATGTTCCAACAGACTCCCGGCAAGCTCCTGGACTTCACAACAATCTTTTTGGCGAGTTCCAACAAGCTTCTTTGGCAAGCTCTTGGACTTCATTTTGCTTTATGCCTTGTTCGCTATCATAGTTAATCCTGCACACTTAAAACATACTTCGATCTAGATAATTATTATAAAGCTAATCAAATGTTGTCCGGCATGTCATTGGTTCATTGATGCTTCATCCGATTCTTTGGTGCATCATCCTCTCTTACAGCCTATTGCCCAATCGACCAATTGACCTTTGCAACTCCAATTTCCTTAGTATAATTTTCGCTCTTCTTGGCCCGATGCCCGAACCCATGGCCCGAAGCCTTCTGCCGATGCGTCGACCGATCCTTCGGCTCGACGTCCAATCTTCTGACATGTGTTTTCTCCAACCCAACATAATTCTTCCTGCTTTAATTGTCTCTCCCTGATCGAAGCTTCCTACGTCACTCAAAACGTAGATCAAATCATAAACACTATCAATTGGTTTCATCATCAAAATATGAGATTCAACAATATCGATCTTGCCTCTCATATCAATCCCTTGGGGCTTGTTTCAAACCATAGAGAGCCTTAGACAATTTAAAAACATGATTCAGAAAAGTGATATTCTCAAATCTAGGTGGTTGTTCAACATAAATTTCTTCAGAAACAAAACCATTAAGAAAAGCACTTTTAACCTCAATTTGAAATAACTTAAAATTATTACAACTAGCATCCACAAGAAGAATCATTATGGCTTTAAGTCTAGCCATAGGAACGAAGGTTTTTTCATAATCAATACCTTCTTATTGGTTGAAACCTTTAGCCACTAATCTAGCCTTATTTCTAACCATGATACCATGTTTATCTTGCTTGTTTCTAAAGACTCATTTAGTATCAATTATCAAATGATCGTTAGGTCTAGGAACAAACTTTCATACCTTATTTCTCTTAAATTGATTTAATTTCTCATGCATTGCAATAACCCATTAATCATCTTTCAAGGATTTTTTAATACATTTAGGTTCAATTTGAGATAAAAAGGCTGCATTCACATAAAAAAATTTAAGAGAATAACAAGTTTGAACCCTTTTTAAAGTGTCTCAAATGATTGACTTCTTAGGATGGGCATCTACATACTTCCAATCCTCAGGTAAGAATTCTTTGGAAGAAGATGCATCTAAGTTACTAGTGGGAGGAGAGAGTTCACTCAAATTTAAACCATCAAAATCAAAATCATCATCAAAATTAATTTTCTTATATTCAAAAATCTCATTGAAAACAAGATGAATAGATTCTTCTATAACTAAAGTTCTTTTATTAAACACATGAAATACTTTAGAAGTAGAAGAATAACCAAGAAAAATACCTTCATCGGATTTTACATCAAATTTTCCTAAGACATCTTTAAAATAAAACATTTATAACTAAAAACTTTAAAATATGAAATATTAGATTTTTTATTATTCCATAACTTATAAAGAGTTTTGGAAAGTAATGATCTTACTAGAACCCTATTCATGACATAGCATACCGTGTTAATGACTTCGGTCCAAAAATATTTGGGTAAGCTATATTCGTTTAACATGGTTCTTGTCATTTCTTGTAAGTTCCTATATTTTTTTTCAACTACTCCATTTTATTGTGGGTTTCTTGGAGTAGAGAAATTATGGTTGTACTTATTTGATTTACAAAAGTTTTGGAAATCATGATTTTGAAACTCACTACCTTGATCACTACATATAGATGCAATCATAAAGCCTTTTTCATTTTGAACAAGTTTACAAAATTTTAAAAAATACCTAAAAAAATCACTTTTGTGTGTCAAGAAGTATGTCCAAGTGTATCTACTATAATCATCAATAATTACAAAGGCGTATTTGCTATCTCCTAGGCTTGTTGTATCAATTGGTCCAAATAAATCCATATGGATCAATTGCAATGGTCTAGATGTGCTTATTTGATTCTTTGACTTGAAACTACCTTTTATTTGTTTTCCTAGTTGACATGCACCATACACTTTATCTTTAACAAACTTGATGCTAGGGATTCCTCTTACAAGTTCTCTAGGTGAAATTTGGGAGATTAGTTTTATGCTAGCATGACCTAACCTCCTATGCCAAAGCTAAGCATCATCGTTTAAAACCGAAAAGTAAGTTTCATTACAAAACTCATCAAGATCAGTGGTATAGACATTGTTGGTCGTTAAAGCAATCAAAGATCTATTCATGTGTAGTATTTCTATAATGCAAGCATTAGATACAAACTTGATGTTGTAAACTTTATCACATAATTAATTAATGCTTAACAAGTTATGTTTTAAACCATCTACTAATAAAATATTTTAAATAAAAAGGTTTGATTTGTTATCTATATTTCCTTTTTTAATAATTTTTCCTTTGTTATTGTCTCCAAATGTGACAAATCCTTCGTCTTGACTAGTGAGCTTAGAGAAGTGTGTTGGATCTCCGGTCATGTGCCTTGAACATCCACTATCAAGGTACCTATCTCTTGCTTCTAACTTGAGATTGTAGACATATCTATAAGAAAGAAGGTTTTCTTTTAGGTACTCATTTTCCCTTAGGTTCCTCATAAATAGATCTACCTAACTTATCATTTTGCATTGTATCATTTAAAGTTCATTTAGGGACCCAAATTAACTTATGTGGACTATACCTCTTAAATGAACATTTATGAGCATAATGTCCAAATTTGTAATAAAAGTTATATTTATTTCGGGGTGAAACATGCAAGGTTAAGCATTTAACAAAGATGGTTGGCTTTTGGTGAGTGTTACTCACAAAGCTGATTCCATCTCTTTTATGAGTATGATCCCTTTTTGCAAGGATCATGTTTAAGGATTTTCTTCCTATTTTAATTTTTTCTAAGGTTTCATGTAGTAGCAAATTCTCCTTTTTAAGCATCTCTAATTTTTCATATTTTGCACAAGGAAGTAATATTTCATCATCATGCTTAATCTTTAATCTATCAAATTCATTAACAAGAGAAGCATGCTCATTTTTTAATAATTTATACTTTTTACTAACTAATTTACATTCACCAAACAAATCATTAAAAGCATTAAGTAATTTATCATATGATAAATGAGATTCATTTAGGTCACTTACCTTGTCATTGAACGCCATTAGAGCATAATTTGCAACTTCTTTGTTGGTTAGCTCTCGTCTTCGGATGCGCTCAAATCATCCCAAGTAGCTTTTAGCACTTTCTTCTTCTTCGGTTGCTTCTTCTTTACTTGGGGACATTCACTTTTGAAATGCCCTCCCTTCTTGCATTTATAGCAAATTATTTGGTCCTTTTTAAGTTCATTTTTGTTTTTAATGGCATGTTTAGTTTGGTTCCTTTTAATGAATTTTTTAAATTTTCTTGTTAGAAGTGCCAAGTCATCATCATCATCATCATCATCATCATCATCATCATCATCACTTGAGTTTTATCTCAAGTGGTATTCTTGAGTTCTAAGTGTCAAATCCTTCTTGTTCTTTAGAATGTTGTTCTCAAGTTCTTTATATGCATTGTACATCATTTCATAGGTTATCAAAGACCCGATAAGTTTTTCGAGTGGCAAGTTATTCAAGTTCTTAGCTTCTTGAATTACGGTTACTTTAGGATCCCAACTCTTTGGAAGGGATCTTAATATCTTGTCAACAAGTTCAAAGTTAGAAACACTTTTACTAAGAGCTTTTAGACCATTGACGATATCTATAAACCGGGTGTACATGTCTCCAATGGTCTTACTTGGTTTTATGTGAAGCAATTCATAACTATGAACTAAAAGATTATTTTTTGACTCCTTAACTCTACTCGTGCCTTCATGTATAATTTCAAGTGTATGCCAAATGTCATAAGTCGTTTCACAAATAGAAACTCGATTGGATTCATTTTTATCCAAAGCACAAAATAAAGCATTTATAGCTTTAGTGTTCAAAGAGAAAGTCTTCTTCTTCAAATCATTCCAATCATTTATTAGAAGAGAAGACTTTTAAAATTTATTTTTGACAATATTCCATAACTCGAAATCCATATAAATCAAGAAAATTCTCATTCTAATTTTCCAATAAGTATAGTCTGTTCCATTGAACATGGGAGGACGTGTGATAGAATGACCCTCATGATTGTCGGTAAAAGTCATCTCTCTTATGTTTTAAACCAAATCGAGAGTAACCTTACACTGATACCAATTGTTAGGATCAATATGACACTAAGAGGGGGGGGGGTTGAATTAGTGCAGTGATAAAAGTTACGTTGATTTAAAAAGATTCATTCGACAAAATCATTTCGTCAAAGCCCATATCAGAAAGTAATGAAAGTAATGACTTAGAGTAAATATATAGCATAGAGTGCAAATAAGTAATGAAAGAAAGCAGTAAGGAAACAAGACACCAGATTTATAGTGGTTTGGTTGTTGTGACCTACGTCCACTTCTGTTTCCTCCTCCATCGAGGTCACCGACGTCCACTAATGGTCTTCTTTCAATAGGTAAAGACTAACCACCTTCTTACAAAGCTTTTCTCCTTTTCATGGGTTTAGGAGATAACCCTTACAAGTCTCACACCTCTTCTCTAATGATTACAAAGCTGAAGAAAGAGGAGGAGGACCCTTAGCACTTTTACAACACTTTTACACCTCAAAACTTAGAGATTTTTTCACACTTTTCTGGTCTTTTGCTATCTTTTCATGCAGAAAGGAGTGGGGTATTTATAGGCCACAAAGGTTTCATAATTGGAGTCAAAAAGTGTCTCTTCCTGGATTTCTACCGCTAGGTACTCTGACACTAGGTGATACCACTACCCAGTCTGACAGTACTACCGGTTGATAGAGCCTCAAAAACTGGACTCTAGTGGTACCACCGCCTAGCAGTATTAATTGCCAGTGGTATCACTACCCAGACCACCTGGGAGGTTGAGCCTCAAGCAGTTCCATCGCCCACCCTAGGTGGTGCTACCGCTTGACAAGGCTCCAAGTGGCCGAGTGGGCCTTCAATCCAGCCCAACTCAGCCTTATTTTAGGCCCAATTAGCCCCTAACTAAGTTAGTGGGATTACCTCCTAATCTGAACTCAATCATGGTTCTAACTATGACAATTAAGGCATTAACTAAGCAACCTTTGTCCAGTAAATCAACCATTCTTCCGGCGAAGTCTCGATGAACTTTTCGGCATGCTTTTGGCGAACTCCCAATGAACTCTTAGCGAACTCCTGACAAACTCTCAACAAACTCCTGATGAACTCTCGGTGAGCTTTTGATGAACTCCCGATGAGCTCTTAGCGAACTCCTGATGAATTCTCGGCGAGCTTCCAGTATATCGTTCAAATCTTTGACATATCATCCGTTCTTTAACTCCGGCCCCATATCTGCTTTGTGCCTTATACATTATCATAGTTGATCCCACAATAGTTTTCTCAATATATAGATTAGATCATTTATCAATTGATTTCATCATCAAAATCCGAGATTCAACAAGATCGGTAGTGGAAGTCGGTGGCCTCGAGTGAAGAGGAATCAGGAGTAGACATAGGTCATATTGACCGAACCATTATAAAACTGGTTTGCATTTACTTTATACTTTTCATTCATATTATAAACTAATTTATTTATTCACTACGCTTATGAACGCTTTCAAGTTAGACTCATTTTTTCGATATGGGATTTATTAAACGAGATTTTCGAATCGATGTAATTTTTACAAAAGTACTAATTCACCAAATCCACCCCCCCCCCACCCTCTTAGTGTCGATTTTGGTCCTAACAATTAGTATCAAAGCCAAGGTTTTTCTTATTTGGTTTAACACCCAAGAGAAATGGCTTTTGCTAGCAATCAAGAGGGTCTTTCTATCATTTGTCCTCCTATGTTCAATGGGACGGACTACACGTATTGAAAAACTCGAATGAATATTTTCTTGCTTTCTATGGATTTTGATTTATGGAATATTATTGAAAGCAGTTTTCGAAAGTCTTCCAAACCAATGAATGAATGGAATGATTTAGAGAAGAAGACTTTTTTAAAATGCTAGAGCTATGAACGCTCTATTTTACGCTTTAGACAAAAATGAGTTTAATCGTATTTTGATTTATAAAACTATACATGACATTTGGCACACACTAGAAGTAACTCATGAAGGCATGAATAGAGTTAAAGAGTATAAAATAAATCTTTTGATGCATGATTTTAAATTATTTAGAATGAAGGCAAGCAAAACCATTATTGATATATACACCCGTTTTACGGATGTTATCAATGGCTTGAAAGCTCTTAAAAAATATTTTTCTAATCTCGAACTTATAAACAAGATTCTAAGATCCCTTCCAAAAAGTTGAGATCCTAAAGTAATGGCAATACAAGAAGCAAATGACCTAACTAACTTTTCGCTTGAAGAACTTATCAGGTCTTTGATGACCTATGAAATGATATGTATAGCACATAATGAACTTAAGAATAACCTTCCAAATAATAGGAATGATTGGGCACTTAGAATAAAATAAGACTACTTGAGTGAAAGCTCAAGTGATGATGACCTTGAACTCCTCACAATAAAATTAAAGAAGCTCATAAAATAAGAATCTAAGAATAAAAATAAACTTAAAAATGACAAAACAACTTGCTATCAATGCAATCAATCAAGGCACTTCAAAAACGAATATCCAAAAGTAAAGATGAAAAGAAGAAGAAAGCACTCAAGGCGACTTGGGACGATTCGAGTGTATCCGAAAATAAGAAGCAAACTAATAAAGAAAATAAGTTAATAATTCATCAAAAGATAAATGAGCTTCGATCGAGTTACTTACCTCGTCGCCATATGCCATCAATGCGTAGTGAGCAACTTGCTCTTTATTGGTTGGCACCTCTTCTTCGGATGCACTTGGGTCATCCCAAGTTGCTTTAGGCACTTTCTTCTTCTTTAGTTGCTTCTTCTTCACTTGGGGACATTCACTTTTGAAGTGCTCCACCTTCTTGCATTTGTAGCATATGACTTATTCTTTCTTCGGTTCAACTTCATTTTTAGTGTCATTTTAAGATTTATTTCTCTTTAAAATTTTTTGAACTTTCTTGTCAAGAGTGCCAAGTCATCATCGTAGTCCTCATCACTTGAATTTTCTTTCAAGTGGTCATTATAAGTTCTTAGTGTAATATATTTCTTATTCTTTGGAAGGTTATTCTCAAGCTCTTCATGAGTGTTACAAGTCATCTCATAGGTCATTAGTGACCCGATAAGTTCTTCGAGAGAGAAGTTATTCAAATCTTTGGCCTCTTGAATGACCGTTACTTTAGGGTCCTAACTCCTTCGAAGGGATCTCAAGATTTTAGTAACAAGTTCAAAGTTTGAAAAATATTTGCCAAGAGCTTTTAAACTATTGACAACATCTGTAAAACGGGTGTACATGTCAACAATAGTTTCGCTTGACTTTATCCGAAATAATTCATAAGTATGAACTAAAATATTTATCTTTGACACATTTACTCTACTAATGCCTTTGTAAGTGATTTCGAGTGTGTGCCAAATATCAAAAGTCGTTTCACAAATAGACACTCAATTGAACTTATTTTTATCTAAAGCGCAAAATAAGACATTCATATCCTTGGCATTTAAAGTGAAAGTCTTCTTCTCCAACTCATTCCAATCGTTCATTGGAAGAGAAGACTTTTGAAAGCTATTTTCCATAATGTTTCATAACTCAAAATCCATAGAAATTAGAACAATCCTCATTCTAGTCTTCCAATAGGTGTAATCTATCCCATTAAACATGGGTGGACGTGTAATTGAATAACCCTCTTGGTTGTCGGCAAATGTCATTTCTTTTGGGTTTCAAACCAAATGAGAGTGACCTTGCTCTGATATGAATTGTTAGGATCAAGAGCGGCACTAAGGGAGGTGGGGGGGGTGAGGTGGGGGCGGGGGTGAATTAGTGTAACGGAAAAATTATCGATTTTGTACAATATTCATTTATTAAAAATAAATTTTGAAAAGTGCTTACCTTTAGAGTAAATGAACTAGCAGGTAACTTAGAAAGTAATAGCAGTAATAAAAAGCAGAATGGAAATGAGCATACCGGAATATATAGTGATTCGGTCGTTGTGACCTATATCCACTTTCGATTCCTCCTTTGTTGAGGTCACCAACGTCTACTAATAGTCTTCCTTTAATGGTCTAAGACTAACCATTCACTTTACAACACTTTTTCTTTTTTACAGGTTTAGGAGATAACCCTTACAAGGCTCACACCTCTCTTGAATGATCACAACACTAGAAAGGGAGGAGGAAGACTTTTAGTACTTTTACAACACTTTTAACACCCCAATACTTCAAAATATTGTTCACACTTTCATGCCCTTTTATACAAAAAAGGGTAGGGTATTTATAGGCCCCAATGGTTTCAAAATTAGGGCAAAAAAATGTCTAATCCTAGATTTTCAAGGTACTGGTGGTACCACCGCCATTATTGGGTGGTACCACTGCTTGATACTCTGACACTTGATGGTATCACTACCCAGTCTAGGTGGTGCCTGTTAGGATCGAAGCGGCACTAAGAGGGGGGGGTGAATTAGTGCAGCGGATTAAAACTTTCGTTTTGACAAATCTTTTGACACGATAATAACCGAACTTGAAAAGCTTAACTTGAACGCGTGTTCGTAGAGATATGCAGCAAAGGTAATGAGGAAATGAAGCACTTAAGAAGGTTTGCAGTAATGTAAATAGCAATAAGAAAATGCAAACCAGAGATCACACCGATTTTAAAGTGGTTCGGTCAAATGACCTACATCCACTTGCGAGGCCCTCTTCGATGAGGCTCCCACCTTCCACTAGCAAATCTCTTGAATGGGAAGGGCAAATACCCCTCTTACAACTTTTTACAAGCGGTTCACACTTTTACAAATTTTCAGCAAGAAAGAAGGAGGTGAACACTCTAGCAAATTGGAAACAAGACTTGCTAAGACTTTTCTAAGACCTTTCTCTCAATCAATTGCTTCTCAAAAAGTTATAATCTCAGCTGAGATTTGAGGTGTATTTATAGGCCTCAAGAGGATTCAAATTTGGGCTCCAAAATTTAAATTCTCTTTAGTTCATGATGCCGGCGATGCCACCGCTTGTTAGTGTCTGACACTGACAGTGGATTGGCGGTGCCACCGCCCAGCCAAGCGGTGCCACCGCCTGGCTCTCGGGTGCTGGGCGGTGCCACCACCCAGCTAGGCGGTGCCACCGCCAGACCCTTCGGTTCACTAGTTGGACTTTAAATTTAGCCCAAACCAAGTCTAATTTTGGGCCCAGTTGGCCCCTAACCAGGATATAAGATTATCTTTTAATCCTAATCCTAATTACATGTGAACTACATAACTAAAAACATCCCAAGCAAGTTTTTAACCGCGAACTTTGAGTCTTGTTCCAGCGAGCTTTCCGACGAACTTCCGGTAGACTTCTGATATGCCTTCAAATTTCTTCCGACGGACTCCCAGCAAGCTCCCGATCTTGTGACGACTTCAATGAGTAGCCGAGCCTTCTTGATGATCTCTATGAACCTCTGACGATCTCTTCGGCGAACTTCCAAAAATTTCGACATGTTCCCGATTTCTTCTCGGTTGGTTCTGACAGCATCTTCGACGATTCTTCGGTCTCTTAAATGTCCATCGAACTTGACTCCGGTATTCTTGCTTTATGTTTTCTGGTTATCGTAGTTAATCCTGCACACTTAACTCAATAATATGGATTAGATCAATTAACCCATCAATTGATTTTATCATCAAAATCCGAGATTCAATAATCTCCCCCTTTTTGATGATGATAATCAATTGATGACAGAGTTAAACGTAACTCCCCCTATCTATATATCACATTATGAGAAGATAAAAACACTTAAATTCCATCTCATTGAATTCAAGCATAAACCGATAAGTTCTAACTGTAGAACTTATCGTTATTCTCATTAAGCAATAGTAAATACGAAACTTCGATAAAAATCATTTTCAAGTCGAATGATAAGGGCAATTTTCACTACGACAGGAGATAAAGATTTTCAACATGAATTTCATGATATAGATGTAAGGCATGCTTTCAGTATGATCAATCAATCTTGCGATATTCTCAAAGATTTTGCAAGGCATATAAGACATTTGTATCACACAAGCTTTTGCAATTCATATAAGTCATGCTATCAAAATGGTATAAGTCATCACTTAGTCATCACTTCTCCCCCTTTGTCATCAACAAGAAGGGAATGAGACTTAAAGCACATAATTTGTGATTATAACATCAGGAATTCAGCATTGATCATACAAAAATTCATCATTCAAAATTAAGTATGCTAAAATCTTTACGCAGAGTTCATCATAAAGGAAAATTCAGCATTCATTCATTTTATCAAATCTCTTCTTTCTATAAATAACAAAAATTGTAGGTGTACAAAGAAGAGATTGTGATTAAAAAAAATTTTCAAGTAGTAACTCCAATAAGTCAAGATCATAATTCGAATACAAACTCATTCAAATTCAAATAGTCAACTTGAAACTCATAATCAAGCTATCAAAATCAATTTCGAGATTCACAAAATATCATAAAATCATTAATCTTGATCAGATGGGAGCAGTGTTTGACTCAAGATAGGATAAGGTAATTTAACGTGTCATTTAGAATCGAAAGAGAATGATCAAATTCACCGAGGAACGAAGAGAGGATGAAAAATTTTACGAAAAATCCATTCAAACAAGTTTATTCTTAGGGATAATTTAACATACCTAATTCCCTTCTAATGAATTCAAATTGGTCTTCATTCAAAGTTTTTGTAAATATATCTGCTAATTGATGCTTTGTGTCAATGAATTCTAGAACAACATTATTGTTAAGGACATGATCACGTATGAAATGATGCCTAACGTCGATGTGCTTAGTTCTAGAGTGCTGAATTGGATTTTTAGTAAGACATATGATACAGTATTATCACATTTTATGGAAATGTTTTTAAAGTGAATTCCATAGTCTTCTTGGTAGAATCCTTGCAGATTCTAAACTTGGGGTTGATCTCTTTAGGGGATCGGCCTCCTTGGAACTCTATAGGGGTTCCTCCCTCCAAGTTGCTGCTCAAAGGCTGCAGAAAAGATTCATCTATTGCTTATGAAAAGAGAAGGAATACATGGCTATTTATAGGGCTTCTAAACCCTAACTCCTAATAGGACTCCTACTTAAGACTCTTACTTCTAACCAACTCCTAATAGGACTCCTACTCAAGACTCCTATTCCCTTACAACTCCTAATTCTTCTCTAAGAAAAAACCTCCTACATGAATGCCCCTCACAATTAAGACTCTCCTAGCTAGAGTCCTAACAGAATGTCCCTCTCAATTAGGACTCTCCTAGCTAGAGTCCTAACATTTTTACATGAATGTCCCTCTCAATTAGGACTCTCCAAGCTAGAGTCCTAACAGACCCGCCCTCTTCAAATCAGCCTTGTCCTCGAGGCTGATGATTCATGAATTCTAGGAATTTGATCTTCAAGTCATCATAGTTCTCCCAAGTGGCATCTTCTTTTGGTAGGTTCGCCCACTGTATTAGCACTTCATTAGTGGGTCATCGTCGTCGAGTCACGATCCGTCGATCAATAATGGCACTTGGCTGGGTCTGGAGTTCTCTTTGGGTAGTCATATTTGGTGGGTGGCTTTGGGCTGTCTCCAAGCACTTGTTTAAAACTTTCGGTTGGCTGTTGGTTTGTGGGTGATATGTCGTACTCCTTTTCAATTTAGTACCCTGCATATAGAATAACTTTGTCCAAAATCTGCTATTGAAGATGCAAGTAGAATTTGTCACAAGCACAATGCGTCCCTTATAGTATAATTCTTTTGAGTCCCAATTGTAATGAGCCATGGGGCTTGGTGCTTCCTCCAATTTTTTTATAATCTTACTAATATCTGAATCTTCCTTCCATTCCATCTTAATATCCTCAAGGAAGTTGCTGGTCGGAAGTGAAACGGTCGAAACTTCAACTTGCTCGGGTAGCTGCGAAAGCGCATCTGCAAGAACATTCTCTTTCCCCTTTTTGTAAGTTATTTCAAAATCAAATCCAAGAAGTTTTGTTACCCATTTTTGCTGCTCGGGGGAAGATATCTTCTGCTCCAAGAGATATTTTAGGCTTTTATGGTCGGTCTTGATTTGAAAGTATCGCCTGATCAAGTACAATCTCCACCTCGTTGCTGCGCGCACAATGGCGAGCATCTCCTTATCATATATTGACATATTTTGATCGGAGGGAGATAATGCCTTGCTAGTGTATGTGAGTGGTCGACCATCTTGCATGAGAATGGCTCCAATTCTGACTCTAGATGTGTCGGCCTCAATAATGAAGGGTCGGTTGAAATCTGGTAGTGTTAGCACCGGCGTCATCGTCATGGCTGCCTTAAGTTTGTCGAAGGCAGCGGAGGCTCTGTCCAACCATTGGAAGACATCTTTTTCTAGTAAGGAAGTGGTGCACTGATCTTTCCATAGTTTTTCACGAACTTGCGGTAGTAGCCTGTTAAACCTAGAAAGCCATGTAGCAATTTTATGTTTCTCGAGGTCGGCCAGTTTTGCATTGCTCCAATTTTGAAGGGGTCCACTGCCACACCTTCCTCTGATATGATATGCCCAAGATATTCCACCTTTTGTTGAAGAAAGCAAAAATTCGTGGTTGTTGTGTGTTCAAAAGGTGGTTTTCCGTATATCTTCTTCGCATGCTCGTATTTGATGATACCCGGATCAAAGGTCCAGCTTTGTAAAGATTTGTGCTCCCTTTCATCTAGCAATTCATCTACTATTGGAATAAAGTATTTGTCCTTGATGATTATGCCATCGAGAGCTCGGTAATCAACACATATTCGCCTTGTTCCGTCCTTCTTGCATACAAGTAGCACCGGCGAAGAGTAGAGGTTGCAACTTGGCCGAATAACTCCTGTTTCGAGCATCTCTTTTATAATCCTTTCTATTTCATCCTTCTGGAGATGTGGATACTGATATGGCTGAGCATTTGCTGAAGATTTGCCTGGAAGAATCATTATACAATGATCATGCCGACAGGTAAGAGGTAGGTTGCGCGGTTCGTCAAATATATTTGAAAATTCAGCAAGCAAAGGAAGTAGATTTGGATCTTCAAATTCTGTTGGCTCTCCCTTAGTTTCCTACTCAAGTTGTACCAAAAAGCCGCTGCATACTTTATGCAAAACATTCTCCATTTGTTGTGTGCAAATCGTTGTTATGTCGCCCCCACGTTTCCCGTGCAATGTCACCTGTTTCTCCTTACTGTAAAATTTCATAATTAGTTTCATAAAATTCCAAGAAATATCACCTAATGTCGTCAACCATTTAATTCTGAGCATGGCCTCATGATTGTTAAGAGGGAGAAGGAAGAAATCTGTAATTATCTCTTGGTCCTGCAGCAATAGTTTCTCCTGCAAGCGCCTATGATCACAATTCAAAATCCGTCCGTCGGTGACCTTAACATCAAACCTGTAGCGATTCTCGATAGGTAATGATATCCGAACAGCAAGCTTACTATTTAGGAAGTTAGTAGTACTGCCCGTGTCGATGAGAACAGTGATTGGTTGTTGTTTGAGAAGGCCTCCAATTTTCATCGTTTGCGGGTTTGAGTAGCTAGCTAGTGTATGTACCGTAACTTCGGTCGGTTGTGGCTCTTCTTCTGCATCTTCTTCTTTATGTTCAAGGCTCTCTTTTGGATGTTTAATGACCTCTTCTTCTATCGGTTCAATCATAAGAAGTCCTCCTTTACTACAGCGATGCTCACGGCTCCACGGCTCGTCACAATGCCAACATAACCCCTTCGCATATTGCTCCCGAAGCTCTTCTCTTGATAACCTCTTTGGTGTAGGGACTTGGTCGACAGTAGGGGGGGCTGAGGGCTTCAATATTACTAGTTGAGGAGCGACGCTAGTCCTCCGAGCTTCATGGTTCAATTGCTCCTCTTGATGTCGTGCGAAAGAGATGGCTGCCATAAGCGTGTACGGTTGTCGCGCTTTAACTTCTCCTCGGATCTCCGGCTTCAAGCCCTCAATGAAGGTCCTCAATAGCTATTTTTGAGACCAATCATTATTTTGATTAGATAACCTTTCAAACCTGGTTTGGTACTCCTGAATGGTGGAGGTTTGTCGGATCTTTGCTAGTTGTTCGTCAATATTCTCGTAATCGGTTGGTCTGAAGCGAATCAGCAGTCCTTCTTTGAATTGTCGCCATGAAAGGACTCCATAAGTATGTTCAAACCAGTCAAACCACTGTATAGCATCCCCTTCAAGATGTATAGCTACAATTTTCACCATAGATACATCCGCGGTTTTGTGGTACCGAAAATATCGCTCCGCGCCCGAGATCCAACCAATCGGGTCTCCTTCTTCCCATCTAGGGAAGTCCACTCTCATGCATGGATAGTTGGGGTTAGTCATATAGCCTACCCTCCCTTGGAAGTCATCTCTTCGGGCTTGGTGTGATTGGGCAAGGCTCTCTCCTTGATATGATTTCTTCGGGCTTAGTGGTCGGCCCAATCTGAGTTCGGTAAAGAGCGTCCGAATCTTATCCTCCATTCGCGCCTCCAAGGCTTCGAATTTAGCATTGATTGCCTCCTTAGATGCCATAGTATATGGCCCCAAATCAATGATGTTAAGATCTCTCTTTTGCTATTGGGTTAAAGGAATGTATAGGTTGAGAGAAGTGATGGTCGAAAGTGTTGGTGGATTGGTGGATGTAGGCTGCGGTTTAGGCTTGTTTTGTGGCTGTTTTGGGTGCAGTTTGAGGGTGTGGTTTGGTAGAGTTTTAGGGCTGTGGATGAAAGTTTTGGATCTATGGTAGAAGGTAGCAAAGGTTTGACAGAAATCCGTGGAAGTTGCAGCAAGTATGTGCTGTCTTGTAAGAGTAGAATTGTCGTCGAAGAAACAACGGTTTCTCGACGTAATTTCCACCAAAAACTTGAGAGAATTGAGGAGGGAATTGATAGAAAAATCACAGTTTATATGACAGCAAGGATATCTAATTTAATCAAGAAAATTTCGGCAGTATAACAGCAAGGAAATTGGTGCAAGTTGCAATTGCAGAATTGTCATCGAAAAATTTCAGCGGGATACGATGAAAATTTGCAGCAACATAAAATCATTTTTAGAGATGAATTTCTTAATAGATCAATCTTATATGGAAGCCAAGATGATCTATGAAGTGTATATGAAATTTCATTCAAAAAAGATTGCAAATAGATGGGTTAAGGCAACGATATGCAGTTGAAATTTTCTGCAGCATAGATTTTCAAGTGTAGCAGATTGAACATAAAAGATCAGTAGTTTATATTGAGAATTTTTCGATGAAACTAAAGGGAAATCTACTGTTAGGAAGTGTCAAAGAAGTCATAAAAATTTCGTAGAAATTTAGATAGAAAAAGCACAGTAGCAAGATCAAACAGATGGTGCTATGCGGCTTGAATTCTGCAATTCAAGTGCAGCAAATTGGACATAAAAGATCAGTAGTTTATATTGAGAATTTTTTGATGAAACCAAAGGGAAATCCACTGTTAGGAAGTGTCAAAGATGTCATAAAAATTTTATAGAAATTTGGATAGAAAAAGCATAGTATCAAGATCAAACAGATGGTGCTATGCGGCTGGAATTCTGCAATGTATCTTTCGTCGTAGAGATGAAAACTTTGTGACGAAAAGTTTATGCATCAATATAGGAACGATTTTTTTTTTTTTTTTGGATTTTCGAATAAGGATAACTAAATTGCAGCAGCAGTAAGGTAGGAAACCAGAACTTGTTGCAATTCACGGGGAGATCAAAGGATGATCCGCGGTGGTGGAGATGATGGCGAAATTCGGTGACGATCTTTTAAGCAATTGTGGGAATTGCTTTGGATGGTTGTGTAGGGTTGATGGATGGCTGTGGAAGGGCAGTGAGACGCCAAGAACGCTGCTCTGATACCAGGTGGTAGAACCCTTGCAGATTCTAAACTTGGGGTTGATCTCTTTAGGGGATCGGCCTCCTTGGAACTCTATAGGGGTTCCTCCCTCCAAGTTGCTGCTCAAAGGCTGCAGAAAAGATTCATCTATTGCTTATGAAAAGAGAAGGAATACATGGCTATTTATAGGGCTTCTAAACCCTAACTCCTAATAGGACTCCTACTTAAGACTCTTACTTCTAACCAACTCCTAATAGGACTCCTACTCAAGACTCCTATTCCCTTACAACTCCTAATTCTTCTCTAAAAAAAAACCTCCTACATGAATGCCCCTCACAATTAAGACTCTCCTAGCTAGAGTCCTAACAGAATGTCCCTCTCAATTAGGACTCTCCAAGCTAGAGTCCTAACACTTCTAAAGTATTTTTCATCCAAACAATTTGTGCACAACATGTACTTGCAGCAATGTATTCGGCTTCCGCCGTAGATAGTGCAACTGAATTTTGTTTCTTGGAAGTCCAAGAAACAAGTGCATGTCCTAAAAATTGGCATATTCCAGATGTACTTTTTCTATCTATCCTGCATCCGCCAAAATCGGTATCTGCATAAGCTATTAAATCAAAATTTTCAGATTTTGGATACCACAATCCTAGATTTGGAGTTCCTTTAAGATACCTAAGTATTCTTTTAACACTCTTAAGATGAGATAATTTAGGATTAGATTGAAACCTAGCGCAAAGTCCTATACTAAACATAATATCTGGTCTAGTCGCGGTGAGGTAGAGTAGACTACCTATCATTTCCCTATATGTTTTTTGATCGAAATTTTCACTATTTTAATCTATATCTAACTTAGTCGCAGTACTCATAGGGGTGTTTATTGCTTTTGAATTATCCATGTTAAATCATTTTAACAATTCTAATGTATATTTAGATTGGTTAAGAAATATACCATCACTAAGTTGTTTGATTTGTAATCCTAAAAAGAAAGTTAATTCACCCATTAAACTCATTTCTAATTCATGACTCATACATTTAGCAAATGATTCACATAGTAATTCATCAGAAGAGCCAAAAATAATATCGTCAACATAAATTTGCACAATAAGAAAATTATTTTCAAAATGTTTGATAAACAATGTAGTATCAACCTTGCCTTTGGTAAAATTATTTAAAATAAGAAAGGAACTAAGCCTTTCATACCAAGCTCTAGGAGCTTGTTTCAAGCCATAGAGAGCCTTATTCAATTTGAATACATGATTAGAAAGAAGAGAATTTTCAAATCCGGGAGGTTGTTCGACATATACTTTTTCGGAAATAAAACCATTCAAGAAGGCACTTTTGACATCCATTTGAAACAGTTTAAAATTATTACTACTAGCATAGGCAAGGAGCATCCTAATGGCTTCTAATCTTGCCACAGGAGCGAAGGTTTCTTCGTAGTCGATACTTTCTTCTTGATTGAAACCTTTGGCCACTAATCTAGCCTTGTTTCTAACCACGATACCATTTTCGTCTTGCTTGTTTCTAAAGACCCATTTAGTACCAATGACTAAATGGTCACTAGGTCTAGGAACAAGCTTTCATACCTTATTCCTCTCAAATTGATTTAATTCCTCTTGCATTACAATAACCCAAAAATCATCTTTTAAGGCCTCGTCAATGCATTTAGGTTCGATTTGAGAAAGGAAGGCGGTGTTAGCACAAAAATTCTTGAAAGAGGAACGAGTTTGAACCCCTTTTGATATTTCTCCTATAATTAGCTCCTTTGGATGAGCATCTATATACTTCCATTCCTTGGGTAAGGAAATTTCGGAAGAAGGTGCATCCAAGTTGCTATTTTGAGGAGGGGGTTCATTTAAGTTCAAATTATCAAAAGCAAGATCATCATCAAAATCATTTTTCTTTAAATCAGAAATTTCATTAAAAACTACATGAATAGATTCTTCTATTACTAAGGTTCTTTTGTTAAAAACCCGAAAAGCCTTAGAAATAGAAGAGTAACCAAGAAAGATGCCTTCATCGGATTTAGCATCAAATTTTCCTAAGGCATCCCTTTCATTCAAAATAAAGCATTTACAACCGAAAACTTTAAAATATGAAATATTTGGTTTTTTGTTATTCCATAATTCATATGGAGTTTTTTATAGGGATGGTCTTATTAGGACCCTATTCATGATGTAGCAAGCCGTATTTACGGCTTCGGCCCAAAAATACTTGGGTAGACTATGTTCATTTAACATCGTTCTTGCCATTTCTTGTAGGTTTCTATTTTTTCTTTCAACTACTCCATTTTGTTGGGGATTCCTCGGAGTGGAGAAGTTGTGATTGTATCCATTAACTTCACAAAAATTTTGAAAGTCACGGTTTTGAAATTCGCCACCGTGATCACTCCGAATTGATGAAATCATGAAACCTTTTTCGTTTTGAGTGAGTTTACAAAATTTAGAGAAACACTTGAAACAACCACTTTTGTGAGCTAAGAAATAGGTCCAAGTGTATCTAGTATAGTCATCCACAATTACAAATGCATATTTGCTTCCTCCTAGACTTGTCGTGTCAATTGGTCCAAATAAGTCCAAATGAATCAATTGTAATGGTCTAGTGGTGCTAATTTGAGTTTTTGGTTTGAAACTAGTTTTTATTTGTTTACCTAGTTGACATGCATCACATACTTTGTCCTTAATAAACTTTATATTTGGAATTCCTCGCACTAATTCTCTAGATGAGATCTTAGATATTAGTTTCATGCTTGCATGGCCTAGTCTCCTATGCCAAAGCCAAGCATCATCATTTAAAGCAGAGGAACACATTTCATTACTTAGTTCATCAAGGCTGATGGTGTAGATATTATTTTGTTTTAATGCAATCATAGTTATATTATGGTTTGGTTCTTCAATAATACACACATTTGATTCAAATCTAATGATATAGCCTTTATCGCATAATTGACTAACACTCAAGAGATTATGTTTCAATCCATCAACTAGTAAGACATCATCAATAGAAAATTTTAATTTGTTAACTATGGTTCCCTTGCCAATGATTTTGCCTTGGTTGTTGTCTCCGAAGGTGACGTACCCTTCTTCTTTGCTAGTGAGCATAGAAAAATGAGATGGATCTCTAGTCATATGTCTTGAGCATCTACTATCTAGATACCATCTCTTGCTCCTAGCTTGTGATGGTGTATGTTTCTACAAGAAGGGATTATTTTTAGGTACCCATTTTCTTTTGGGTGCCTTAAAAACTGATTTAACTTGTTCATCATATTGCATAGAATTGATCATGGTTCCTTTAGGAACCCAAATTAGTTTGTTCGGACTAATTTTCTTGAATGGACATTTATAAGTTTTATGTCCATATTTGCAACAAAAGTTACAATTGCTTTGGTGCTGAACATGTAAGATAGGGCCTTTAATGAAGGTGGTTGGATTTTGGTGAGGACTTCTCACAAATCCGATTCCACTTCTTTTAGGAACGTGGCCCTTATTTGTAAGGATCATGTTCAAAGACTTACTACCAACCTCGAATTTCTTTAAGGTGTCCTTAAGTAGCAAGTTCTCCTTTTGGAGAGTTTCTAGATCATGACATTTTATACATGGAGCTAAACTATCATGATATTCAGTTTTTAATTTATCGACATCACAAATGAGACTATCATGCTCCTTTTTTTAGTAATTTATATTTTCTACTAATTGTCTTACATTCATCAAATAACTCATGGAAGGCATTTAATAATTCATGATATGGTAAATCTGCATCAATTAAATCTGTTACCTCTTCTCCGATGGCCATTAGGGCGTAATGAGCAACTTGCTCGGTGTTGGACTCCTCTTCTTCGGACGCGCTTGAATCATCCCACGTTGCCTTGAGCGCCTTCTTCTTTGATGTTCTCTTTTTGGCTTGAGGACAATCATTCTTGTAGTGTCCCGGTTTTTTGCACTCATAGCAAATCACTTGGTCCTTCTTGTGTTCAAATTTATTTTTTGTATTATTTTTAAATTTATTCTTTCTTAAATATTTTTTAAATTTTTGAGTCAAAAGTGCAATGTCATTGTCATTGTCCTCATCACTTGATGTTCCTTTCAAGTGATCTTCTTGTGATGTGAGTGTCATATCCTTCCTGTTCTTTGGAAGGGGGTTCTCGAGCTCGTTATGAGCTTGACATATCATTTCGTAGGTCATTAGAGACCCAATAAGTTCTTCAAGAGGGAATGTTTTAAGGTCTTTGGCCTCTTGAATGGCCGTAACTTTTGGATCCCAACTTTTAAGGAGGGATCTTAAGATTTTAGTTACTAGTTCAAAGTTAGTAAAATCTTTACTAAGAGCTTTGAGTCCATTGATGACATCCGTGAACCGGGTGTACATGTCTCCGATGGACTCACTTGGTTTCAATCGGAAAAGTTCGTAAGAGTGCACAAGGATATTGATTTTGGACTCTTTCACTCGGCTAGTGCCTTCATGAGTGACCTCAAGAGTTCTCCAAATATCAAAAGCCGAATCACAAATTGAAACACGATTAAATTCATTTTTGTCTAGTGCACAAAACAAGGCATTCATAGCCTTTGCGTTTAAAGCAAAAACCTTCTTCTCCGATTCATTCCATTCGCTTATCGGAAGAGAGGATTTTTGAAATCCATTTTCGACAATAGTCCAAAGCTTGAAATCCATGGAAATGAGAAAGATCCTCATACGAGTCTTCCAATAAGTATAATCCGACCCATTAAACATGGGTGGACATGTGATAGAATGACCCTCATGTATGCCGGAGTAAGCCATCTCTCTTGAGTATCAAACCAAATATGAGAGTGAGCCTTGCTCTGATACCAATTGTTAGGATCGGAGCGGCACTAAGAGAGGGGGGTGAATTAGTGCAGCAGATTAAAACTTTCGTTTTGACAAATCTTTTGACACGATAATAATCGAACTTGAAAAGCTTAACTTGAACGCGTGTTCGTAAAGATATGCAGCAAAGGTAATGAGGAAATGAAGCACTTAAGAAGGTTTGGAGTAATGTAAATAGCAATAAGAAAATGCAAACCAGAGATCACGCCGATTTTAAAGTGCTTCGGTCAAATGACCTACATCCACTTGCGAGGCCCTCTTCGATGAGGCTCCCACCTTCCACTAGCAAATTTCTTGAAGGGGAAGGGCAAATACCCCTCTTATAACTTTTTACAAGTGGTTCACAATCTTACAAATTTTCAGCAAGAAAGAAGGAGGTGAACACTAGCAAATTGAAAACAAGACTTGCTAAGACTTTTCTAAGACCTTTCTCTCAGTCCATCGCCTGTCAGTGTCTGACACTGACAGTGGACTGGCGGTGCCACCGCTGGCTCTCGGGTGCTGGGCGGTGCCACCGCTAGACCCTTTGGTTCACTAGTTGGGCTTTAAATTTAGCCCAAACCAAGTCTAATTTTGGGCCCAGTTGGCCCCTAACCAGGATATAGGATTATCTTTTAATCCTAATCCTAATTACATGTGAACTACATAACTAAAAACATCCCAAGCAAGTTTTCAACCGCGAACTTCGAACTTCGAGTCTTGTTTCGACGAGCTTTCCGACGAAATTCCGGCGGACTTCCGATATGCCTTCAGATTTCTTCCGACGGACTCCTAGCAAGCTCCCGATCTTGTGACGACTTCAACAAGTAGTCGAGCCTTCTCAGTGATCTCCGCGAACCTTCGACGATCTCTTCGGCGAACTTCTAAAAATTTCGACAGGTTCCCGATTTCTTCTCGGTTGGTTCCGACAGCATCTCCGACGAATCTTCGGACTCTTAAACGTCCATCGAACTTGACTCCGGTATTCTTGCTTTATATTTTCTAGTTATCGTAGTTAATCCTGCACACTTAACTCAATAATATGGATTAGATTCAATAGTGCCATCGCCTAACAGAGCTTAGAGATCGAGCTCTAGCGGTACCACCTCCTGACAGGGTGGTACCATCGCCCAAACCACTTGGGAGACTGAGTCTGCAGGTGGTGCCACCACTGGCCGTGACTTTAGGTGTTGAATGGGTTGTTCAACTAGCCTAGTTCAGCCTTATTAAGGGCTAAGTTGGCCCATAATTGAGTTAGTAAGATTACCTCTCGATCCTAACTCAATTTAAGGTCTAAATATGATAATTAAAACATTTAAACAAGTAATCTCTATCCTGTATGTCGATTATTCTCTCGGCGATCTTCAAACGAACATCTTGGCAAACTTCTGATGAACTTCCGGCGAACTCCCGATGAACTCTCAGCGAACTCTCAATGAACTCTCGGCGAACTTCCGATGAACTCTTAGCGAGCTCCTTACGAACTCTCAGTGAGCTTCCGGCATATCGTCCAAATCTTCGACGTATTATATGATCTTTGACTCCGGCCCAACATCTACTTTAAGCCTTACTACTATCGTAGTTAATCCTACATACTTATCTCAACATATAGTTTAGATCAAATAATTTACCAATTGATTTCATCATCAAAATTTGAGATTCAACAATTACTTATCTTAGACCCTATGTTTTCACCTATAAAAGGATAGTACCTCCTAGGGACTTGGATCTATAGATATATGATATTATTGAAAGATTACAAATCTTCTCTTATATCCCTTTAGTCACAGAAACCAGTTAATGAGAAATTATAGATCTTCTCTTATCTTCTCTTTGTCTTTAAATTCATCAGTCATAGAAATTTTATGAAGGATAGAAAGAGAGAGAAGATGTATCTAGTTCTCTTTATAGATCAACATCACTATATACTTTAGATCCGATGATGATGCACTTACAAATCATATAAAAGCTTTTTGATAACAATCAAAAGATATGTATCATAAATTTAGATATATTATTATTTAATTTTAAATTTTGATATTAATTTTTTTTGCATAATAGCATAAGCATGATTTTTATCCTCATAATTGGTATTAGAGCCATATTTGTAAAATCAAATACTTTTAGATCTATTTGTTAGTATCTTTCACTCGCGAAAAGGTGTTAATCGATTTTTATTTGCAATGCATGAACAATTCGTTTGTATTGTCAATTTACTTTTTTATTCAATCCATCCTATCACCTGCTTGTAGGTAATATAACGTTTCTCGTGCTTGATCAATGGACCACTATCGATAGCCTATTGTTGACAAGGGCAATGGCATTCAGTGGTTGCCAACCTAGTCATGGGCATCATGGGCAATGATTGTGTGTGCAATGAAAGCACTGTAGATTATGGCAACTACGGTGCATTCAACGGTTGCAGTGGCTATGTAGTGTCGCTGCGTGCGACGACTATGGCGATTGCCATTATGTGCAGTGGCTGTGGTGATTACTGCTGCCTGCAACATCTACGTTGGTGGCAACAATGCTAGTATGGTGGCGTCTATTAGCCATGGCCAATATCACTGAATGTCGAAGGCAAATGAGGTCATTACGGGACGTGTGTGCACAATCGTGTCATGATGACCATTATGATTGCTAGGCAATGCGCTCGCATAACCATGCATGGGCGGGGAGGCCATGGGCAAGCGACAATTGCGACGCCTCACGTATGACGACGGTTGCACCTCATGTAGCGGCCATAGAAAGGGATAATTTAGTTTTTTATAAAAAGATAATTTTACCCTCATAAATAAGATAATTTAGATCTATGTCCCTAAGTTTACTTTCTAGTTCCACCCTTATAGAAATCAAAATTTTCCTCCAAATATCCTAAGTGAAAAAATATAGTTTTACCCTTTAAAAATTATTTTTTTAAAAATTATATCCTCAATTATAAAATTGATTAATTTGATTACTTGATTGGATTTAGATTCAATCAATCAAGTCTTAATCAAATTTAGGAAAAATTAAAATTTTGATAGGTTTTTTTTATTTTGATCGATTTTAAGTTTTGACTAACTTAATTGGGTTGATATTTAGTCGGCCTACTTAATTAAATAGGATTAATTGATCTAATTTAAGTTTTCATATAGAATTTTAAAAAATATAAATTATGATTTTCTTTGATATTTTTCTCATTATTGATAACATCTTACATTTGATAAATAAAAATCTAATTATTATTCTTTGATATTTATTTGGTTATTCCCATATATAAGTTTAATATTATGAAATAATATTTATTTTACATAAAAACATGATTTATGATTTATTATAATTACAATTATCATATAAGTTTTTTTTATGTTGATTAATGTTTAATAATTATTATAATTAGTATTGTTAGGATCGGAGCGGCACTAAGAGGGGGGGGGGGTGAATTAGTGCAGCGGATTAAAACTTCGATTTTAACAAAATCTTTCGTACGAAAAGAACGGAACTTGAAAAGTTTAACTTGAAAGCGTATTCTTAAAGTTCCGCAGCAAGGGTAATAAGGAACTAAAGCAGTAAGAAGATTTACAGTAATGTAAATGACAATAATAAAATGCAAACCAGAGATTATGCCGATTTTTAGAGTGGTTCGGTCAAATGACCTACTCCACTTGCGATGCCCCTCTTCGATGAGGCTCCCACCTTCCACTAGCAAATCTCTTGAAATGGAAGGGTAAACACCCCTCTTATAACCTTTTACAAGTAGTTCAACCTCTTACAAATTTTCAATAAGAAAGAAGGAAGAGAACTCTCTAGCAAATTGAAAACAAGACTTGCTAAGACTTTCTAAGACTTTTCTCTCAATCAAAATGCTTCTCAAAAGTTGTAACCTCAGCTGAGATTTGAGGGGTATTTATAGGCCTCAAGAGGATTCAAATTTTGGGCTCCAAAATTTGAATTCTCTTAGGGTTCCCGGTGCTGGAGGTTCCACCGCCCAGCCAGGCGGTGCCACCGCCCAGCCAGGCGGTGCCACCGCCCAGCGCTCGGGTGCTGGACGGTGCAACCGCCCAGCCAAGGAGGTGTCACCGCCCAGCTCTCGGGTGCTGGGCGGTGCCACCGCCTGGCACTCCGATTTCACTGGTTTGGCTTAATTTAAGCCCAAACCATATCTGACTTTGGGCCCAGTTGGCCCCTAACCAGGATATAGGATTATCTCTTAATCCTAATCCTAATTACAAGTGAACTACATAACAAAAACACATCCTAAGCAAGCTTTCAACCGCGAACGTCGAGTCTTGTTTCGGCGAGCTTTCCGACGAGCTTCTTCCGACGGACTCCCATCAAGCTCCCGATCTTGTGATGACTTTAATGAGTAGCCGAGCCTTCTCGGTGATCTCCGTGAACCTCCGACGATCTCTTCGGCGAACTTCCGAAAATTCCGATAGGTTCCCGATTTCTTCTCGGTTGGTTCCGACAGCATCTCCGACGATTCTTCGGACTCTTAAACGTCCATCGATCTTGACTCCAGTATTCTTGCTTTGTGTTTTCTGGTTATCGTAGTTAATCCTGCACACTTAACTCAATAATATGGATTAGATCAATTAACCCATCAATTGATTTCATCATCAAAATCCGAGATTCAACAAGTATTTTATTATTAAACTATTTTAACATAAATTGGATTAAAAAAATTTGGTAAATATTATTTGTAACTTATAACTCTAACTTTTATCATAAAACTTTTAAATTATAATAAATCTTATAAAAATGGGATGATAGACTTATAATTTATAATAAAACTTTTATCATTTATATAATATTTTAAATTATATTTTATATTATTGTATTAGTCTTGTAATAGCTAAAGAATTCTAGCGCAATAACCTATGAAATTAAATTAAAGAATTAGCCCTAAATGATATTAAAAATATAATATTTATAATGACATATATAATTAAAAAATTTAGATTATTCTAAAGGAGAATTTACTTTGAATAATTATGTGATGGGGTAGGATAATGCTATTTTGGATATCCTTATAGTTTAAGGTTGTATACTCAAATATAGTAATATTATTTTATAAGAATGGTAGTAGTCCTCCATAGATAATTTTGTGTGAACACTAAATATGTCAATATTTCATCCAAAAGTAAAATAGAGATGATATTAATATTTTAATAATACTTGAAAAACTCAAAATAGCTTGAGTATATACAATTTACATTTGGTGTGTTAGATCTTGATCATATTAGTTGAAAGAATCACAGACTTAATTACTAAAAAAATTATAAAATAAATAATTAAGATAACTAAATGGGAAAGGTCTAAAAGACTTAGTCTTTTGATAATTGCTAATAATATTTAGACTTTATAATAGCATACTAGAATATTTAAATATTAATTTAAATTTACTAATAAGTTATTGACTAGCATATTAATAAAAAAATGACTAAAATTTAGTATAACGGTATTTGAGGAATTCAAGATTATATCCTTAATATAACTAACAAAGCTGTAAGCTCAAGAATATTAAGTAAGAATGTAGTTGAGTTCTTTCTCTTATAATTTATTTTTAATTCTATTTCTTCCTATTTTGACTCATTTAAAATTCACTATAATAAAATTAAGGATATGTGTAATTTTAATGAACTAACTAGTATATATATTTAGAAAAAAAAATAAGATTAAAATAGGAAAGACCCATAATATTTTAGGTACTACTCAAGGAGTGAGTAATAATAAAAGAAAGTTGAAGCATAAATCACTTGAATTTATAAATATTATATAAACTCATAAATGAAATCTTCATAATAAAGTGCTACTTTTTGAGCGAGGAAAATCGTGTGCAGAATAACTATAATATTTGATTTGAAAGAGAAAGATATAATTCTAACCTTTGTATGTTTCAAATCAAATATTACATAAATCTTTCTCTAATATTTAGTGGATTAATTCTAACACTTCAACATATGCTACTAATAATAAATATTCAATTTAATATGAAACTAAAAAAGGATGAAATATTCATCATTATGAGGAATCATTTAAAGTAAAAGAGATAGTAATTGATACTTATTGCTTATGCCTAAAAATAATTCATTTGATAGATCTTGAAGATAAATATTATATTCTTATAATTCTAGATATTTATGTTTTTTGGTAAGTAAGAGTAATTGGATTAAGTATAAAGTATGTACAAAATAGTTGTCTACACAAACCGTAGACGAAAGCTTGAAAACTCTTAGAGTAGAAGAGTGCACCCCACCTCAAAAAGGTGGAATGGTCTCACTCCACCAAACTCATCTCCAAGAGTAGTCAAACAAAAATATAGTCATGACTATATTGGGAAACCTAGGAAGGCATCACGTGTAGTGGAAATAAAATATAAAAACTAGTTCCCCAAAAGAACGATATAGGAATGTTGTGCAATGATTAAGAGCGAAAAACTTGATAAATCAAAAAACTATATAAGATTCATGAGACGTTCTCACCTAGGAGAGATCGTATATCCCTGTAGATTCAAGTCTGTGGATGAAGGAGGTCAGATGTCTTCCTCTCTAGTTGTATTCGTAGCATATTACTTGTTCTTTCTTAGGTTCACCTTTATTTTTAGTATCATTTTTAGATTTATTTCTTTTTATAAATTTTTTAAACTTTCTTATCAAGAGTGCCAAGTCATCATCGTAGTCCTCATCACATAAATTTTCTTTCAAGTGGTCTTCATGAGTTCTTAGTTCCATATCCTTTATATTCTTTAAAAAATTGTTCTCAAGCTCTTCATGAGCATTATAAGTCATCTCATAGGTCATTAGTGACCCGAGAAGTTTTTCGAGAGGGAAGTTATTCAAATTCTTGACTTCTTGAATGGCCGTTACTTCAGGATCCCAACTTTTTGGAAGTGATCTCAAGATTTTATTAACAAGTTTAATATTTGAAAAATATTTGCCAAGAGATTTTAAAATATTGAGGACATTCGTAAAACGGGTATACATGTCAATAATAGTTTCACTTGATTTCATCTGAAATAATTTATAAGTATAAACTAAAAGATTTATCTTTGACTTCTTTACTCTACTAGTGCCTTCGTGAGTAATTTCGAGTATGTACCAAATATCAAAAGTTGTTTTACAAATAGATACTTGATTGAACTTATTTTTATCTAAAGCACAAAATAAGGCATTCATAGCCTTGGCATTTAAAGCGAAAGTCTTCTTCTCCAACTCATTCTAATCATTCATTAGAAGAGAAGACTTTTGAAAGTCATTTTTCACAATGTTTCATAACTCAAAATCCATAGAAATTAGAAAAATCCTCATTCTAGTCTTCCAATAGGTGTAATCCATCACATTGAAAATAGTTGGATGTGTAATTGAATGACCCTCTTGGTTGTCAACAAATACCATCTCTCGTAGGTTTCAAACCAAATGAGAGTGACCTTGCTCTGATACAAATTGTTAGGATCAAGAGCAGTACTAAGAGGGGGAGGGGGGTGAATTAGTGTAGTGAAAAAATCATCAATTTTGTACAATATTCATTCGTTAAAAACTAATTTCGGAAAGTGCTTGACTTTAGAGTAAATGAACTAGCAGTTAACTTATAAAGTAATAGTAGTAGTAAAAAACATAATGGAAATGAGCATACTGGAATCTATAATGGTTCGGTCATTGTGACCTATATCCACTTTCGATTCCTCCTCTGTCGAGGTCACCGACGTCCATTCCTTCAATGGCCAAAGACCAACCAACCTCTTTACAGCACTTTCTCCCTTTCACGGGTTTAGGAGATAACCCTTACAAGGCTCACACCTCGCTTGAATGATCACAAAACTAAAAAGGGAGGAGGACTTTTATCACTTTTACAATACTTTTAACACCCCAAGACTTTAAGATATTGTTCACACTTTCATGCCCTTTCATGCAAAAAAGGGTAGGGTATTTATAGGCCTCAATTATTTTAAAATTGGAGCCGATAAGTATCTCATCCTGGATTTTTGGGTACTAGCGGTACCACCGTGTGACAGAGTTCGGAGACCGAGCTCTGGTGGTACCACCACCCATACCACTTAGGAGACTGAGTCTACAGGCGATTCCACTGCCGGCTGTGACTTCAAGTGTTGAATGGGCTGTTCAATCGGCATAGTTTAGCCCTGTTAAGAGCTTGATTGGCCCCTAATTGAGTTAGTGAGATTACCTCCCAATCCTAACTCAACTTAAGGTCTAACTATTATAATTAAGATATTTAATAAGTAATCTCAGTCTGGTATGTCGATTGTTCTCTCGATATTCTTCCGGTGAACTTCTTAGCGATATTCCGGCGAACTTCCGACGAACTCTCAGTGAACTTCCGATGAACTCTCAGCGAGCTTCCGGCAAACTTTTAGCACATTGTTCGAATCTTCGACGTATCGTTCGATCTTTGACTCCAGCCTAACATCTGCTTTATGCCTTACTACCATCGTAGTTAATCCTGCACACTTATCTAAACATATAGATTAGATCAAATAATTTACCAATTGATTTCATCATCAAAATATGAGATTCAACAATAAGGATACTCCTTGCCTATATTAGTTATAATAATTTGAAGTTATTTCAAATGGATGTTAAAAGTTATTTTCTTAATGGCTTTATTTCCAAAGAAGTTTATGTTGAACAGTCACTCGGATTTGGAAATACTATTTTTCTGAATCATATTTTTAAGTTGTCTAAGGCTTTCTATAGTTTGAAACAAGCTTAAAGGGCTTGGTTTGAGAGACTTAGTTCCTTTCTAATTAAGAATGATTTTTTGAAATGCAAGGTAGATATTGTTGAATCTCATATTTTGATGATGAAACTAATTGATATTGTATCTGATCTATATTTTAAGTGACACAGGAAGCTTTGATCAGGGAGAGACAATTAAAGCAGAAAGAATCATGTTGGGCCGGAGTGGGATATGTTAGAAGATTGGATGTCGAGCCGGAGGATCGATCGACATATCGACAAAAGGCCTCGAGCCATGGGATCAGGCATCGGGCCAAGAAGAGCAAAAATTGCGCCAAGGAAATTAGAATTGTGGAGGTCAACTGGCTGATTGGGCAATAGGCCACAAGAGAGGAAGATGCATCGAATAATCAAACGAGGTGTCGATGAACCAATGACATGCTAGATAACATTTGATTAGCTTAATAATAATTGTATAGATCAAAGTAGATTTTAAGTATGTAAGATTAACTACAATAGTGATCAAGGCATAAAGCAAAATGAAGTCTCCGAGTCAAGAACGAGATTTCGTTGGGAGTTCGATAGTTTGTTGGAAGTTCGGACGTTCGTCGAAAGTTCTTCCGGAATTGACTGAGAAGTCTAGGAGCTTACCAAAGAAGCTCATTAGAACTTGCCAAGAAGATCGTCATGAAGTCCAGGAACTTGCCGGGAGTCCGTTGGAACATTGCCGAGAGATCGTCGGAAGTTCGCTGGAAACTCGCCGGAAGAAACCTAGACTTACCGGACTTATTTAGCTTAGTATATGCCTTAAAATTTATAGTTAGCATATAATTGGGTTGGAATTAGGCCAACACAATTAGAGGCCAATTGCGCCCAAGTTTGGGCAGTGTTGGGCCAAGTGAAATGCCTAAACAGTGACCCAACATGTGGCACCATCAGTGGCTCAGTCTACGAGGTATAGTCTCCGAGATTGTGTCAGGCAGTAGTGCCGCCAATCTGGGCAGTGGTGCCTCCCAAACATAGTCTTCTAGGCAGTGGTATCGCTAAATTGAGTGGTGGTATTGCCTAGTGTTAGTGCTGCAGGTGGTGGTATCATCAATATCCAGAAAATCAGGGATGAGACACTTTGAGGCTCCAAGTTTGAATCCACTTGAGGCCTATAAAGACCCCTCTAATCCTTGGTTAATATACACAAGAATTGAGAGAAAAAAAGTAGAAAAACGGTATTATAATCTTGTGAGAACTCCTCTCAAGCTCTAAGTGTTAGTGTGGTTTAAGAGAAGAGAAAGTGGGGGTGTAAAGGTTCTCTCCTGAGCCTACAAAAGGAGAATAGAGTTGTAAGAATGTGATTAGTCTTTGCTTATTGAAGAAAGATCGTTAGTGGATACTGGTGACCTCGACAGAATAGGAATCGTGAGTGGATGTAGGTCACGACAACCGAACCACTATAAAATTCAGTTTATATTTATATTTGAGCAATTTACCTTTACTGTAAACTGCTTTACTTGCCTACTACTTTCACTATATATACGAATGAGATTTCAAGTTAAATACATTTCTAATATCAGTTTTATCGAAAAGAAGATTTTTTGAATCGATGTCGTTTTTATCTGCTGCACTAATTGACCCCCCTCTTAGTGCTGACTTGATCCTAACAGATACCATATTGTTTATTAAATATATTAAAAATAATTTTCTTATAGTTCAACTTTATATTTATGATATCATTTTCGGTTCTTCAAATGAGTCTTTGTGTGAATATTTTGCTAATAGTATGAGCCAAGAATTTGTAATGAGTTTAACGAGTGAATTAACTTTTTTCTTATGATTACAAATTAAGTAACTTAGTATGGAACCTTTGTTAGTCAAACTAAGTATACGTTAGATATATTAAAATGATTTAATATGGATAGTTCTAAGGTTATTAATACACTAATAAACACTTCTACAAAATTAGATATGGACATTGATAGAGAATATTTTGATCAAAAAACTTATAAGGGTATGATATATAGTTTACTATACCTCACAGCAACTAAACCTGATATTATGTTTAGTGTTAGACTATGTGCTAGATTTCAATCTAATCCCAAGCAATCTCACCTAAAAGCTATTAAGAGGATTTTCAGATATTTAAAATGATCTCTTAATTTAGGATTATAATATCCAAAATTAAAAAATTTAAATTAATTGCTTATGTCGATGTTGATTTTGTTGGATGTAGAATAGATAAAAAAGCACATCCAAAACATGTCAACTCTTAGGTCATGCACTTATTGTTTGGTCTTCCAAGAAACAAAATTCTGTTGCATTATCTACAATCGAGGCTGATAGCAGGTGCATGTTGTGCATAAGTTATTTGAATGAAAAACACTTTAGAAGACTATGGACTTTACTTGAAAAATATTCCTATAAAATGTTATAACACTAGTGCAATATATTTAACAAAGAATCTCATTCAACACTCTAGAACTAAACATATTAACTCTAGACATCATTTTATTAGAAATTATATTAATAATCATGACATATCTTTAGAATTTATTGATATAAAGCATCAACTAGTATATATTTTTACAAAACCATTAAATAAGGAGCAATTTGATTTTATTACAAAAGAAATAGGCATTTTAAATCTTCCAAATGCAATGTTAAATCTTTCAAATGCATGAATGTTTATTATATATTTTTCGGATCATTATCTTGATTTCTCAGTTTGCATGTCTTAAGTTTTCTTTCAAATCAAGATCATTTCCTTTAACACTTCCTTTTGCTAAAGAGAAGATTTCTTTGGAATGAATTGTTAGGATTAAGAGCACTAAGAGGGGGGGGTGAATTAGTGCAACAGAAAGCTTTCGACGATTGAAACTGCATTTGTACGTTGAAATCCGATTCCGACGTAAAAATCATTTCATGCAGATAATAACTTTGAAAGCTTACGAAAACGTATTTGAAGTAAAGTAAGGAAGGCAGTTTACAGTTAAGATAAATGGCACAAAAGAAATGCAAACTAGATTTTAGAGCGGTTCGGTCAAACGTGACCTACATCCACTTTCGGCTTCCTCCTCCGATGAGGTCACCGACGTCCACTAGAGGCCTTCCTTCAATAGGCGAAGGCCAACCACCCTTTTACAGTTTCATTTCTTTTGATGGGCTTAGGAGACAACCCTTCCAAAATTTCTCTCCTCTCTTGAAAGATGAAAACTTGGAAGAAAAGAGGGAGGAGAACTTCTAGCCTTTACAACATTTTTAAGCTCTAAAAATCACAAAGTAAGATTGGATTTTTGGTGCCCTTTCATGCAGGAAAGGGTGGGGTATATATAGGTCGTAAACTGATTTGAATTTGGAGCTCAAAAGTGTCTTTTCCCGGATTTTCGGGGTCCTGGCGGTACTACCTCCTAACTGGGGCGGTACAACCGCTTGGAAGCTCGGAGATTGAGCCTCTGGGCGGTGCCACCGCCTGACAGGGGCGATTGCACTGCCTAGTCTCGCTCGGAGACTGAGCCTAGGCGATGCCACCGCCTGACTGGGGCGGTACAACCGCTTGGCAACTCGGAGACTGAGCCTCTAGGCGGTGCCACCGCCTGACAGGGGCGGTTGCACCGCCCAGTCTCGCTCGGAGACTGAGCCTAGGCAGTGCCACCGCCTAACAGGAATTCTGGTCCGAATAGGTTGATCCATTCGGCCCAATTTGGGTCTATCAAGAGCCCAATTGCCCCCAGATTAAGTTAATGGGATCACCTCCCATTCCTAGCTTAATCTACATGCTAACTACGATATTTCTTAAGACATTTACTGCAACTTGCTCCGGTGCATCAATCGCTTCTTCCGGCGAACATCCGACGAACCTTCGGCGATGCTCCGGCGAACTTCCAACAAACTCCTAGACTAGCGATGATCCACTTGGTGAGTTCTGACGAGCTTCTTTGGCAAGCTCCTGGACTTCTCGGATTTGTTCCCGTAGAACCTCCGACGACCGTCTGGACTTCCGTCGAACTCTCGAACCCCCAACGTGATCATGGTCTTGACTCCGGCGCAACTCCTACTGCATGTCTTTCTTCCTTCGTAGTTAATCCTGCACACTTATCTCAACATATGGATTAGATAACCAATGACAATTGACTTCATCATCAAAATCCGAGATTCAACATGAATCATGATCCTTCTCTTGATTTCCAAATATTCTTAACTTGGAGCTTTCTCTTGAATCAAGATTGCTTACTATGATTTCTTCCTCTTACTATTTACAAAAGAATATATATGATTCATGGATTTTTATATAATTGATCTTTTATGTGATGTTCATTTCCTATGAATCCTTCCTCTTTCTATTTATGGAAGTAGAACTTTGATTCATAGACTTTCGGTACTTATGACTTTGATTTTTTATGTGATGAATAAGTTCCTCCCTTCTTCTTCTTCTTCTTCTTATTATTTTTTTTATGATAAAGGGAGCAAAAAACTTGCTAACATATCAAGAAAAGCAAAAATACTAGCTTGCACATCTCAAGAGAACTAAAAGTGCTTGCACATCGAAAGAGAAGTGCTAGCTTGTCTATTTCAAGAAGCAAAAGTTGTTAGTTTGCACATCTCAAGAAGAACAAAATTTGCTTAGCTCCACATCTCAAAACTTGCTAGTTTGCATGTTCTAACTTACTAGCTTTTCTCCTTTTTGTTGATGACAAAGGGGGAGAAGTAATGATGAATGATTGAAAATTTTAATGTTTTGATATCATGTATGTTATGCCAAAGTAATGTTGATTTATTTTTGGTATCATGCATGAAGTGATGATGAGTTGTAATCATATATGTTATGCCCAAAGTGATAATAAGTTGTAATGTTTTGAAACTATGATGTATATAATCAAAATTGTTTCACTTGAATTCAAAAGTTACTTTTCCTTTTGAATTCAAGTTTGCCTTATTTTGATATGGCATATATATAGGGGGAGTTAAGGTTAACTCCGTCATCAATTAATTGTCATAATAAAAAAGAGGGATATTATTGAATCTTGTGTTGAATCTCGGATTTTGATGATGAAATCAATTAGTGAATTGTTTGACCTAATCTATGTGTTGAGATAAGTGTGCAGGATTAATTACGATAGTAGTAAGGCATAAAGCAGATGATGGGCCAGAGTCGAAGATTCAGACGATGTACCAGAAGTCTGTCGGGATCTCGCCGAGAGTTCCTCAGAAGTTCGCCGGAGTCTCGTCGGAAGATCGCCAAGAGCTCATCGGAAGATCGCCGAGAGTTCGTCGGAAGATTGTCGAGAGTTCATCGGGAGTTCACCGGAAGCTCACCGGAAGTTTCACCGAGAAGTTCGCCGGAGGTTCATCGAAAGAAAAATCGACATACCGGACTAATTTCTTGCCTTAATCATAGTTAGAAAATTAGTTGAGTTAGGATCGGGAGGTAATCCCACTAACTCAGTCAGGGGCCAACTGGGCCCTTAATAGGGCTAAATTAGGTCGGATTGAACAACCCATTCAGCATCTGAAATCACGACCGACGGTGGCACCGCTTGGCAGACCCGGTCTTCCAAGTGTTCTGGGTGGTGGTACCACCAAGATTGGGTGGTGGTACCGTTAGCAATTAATGCTGCCAGCGATGGTATCACACCTATTAGGCAGTGGTACCGCCCCTATCAAGTAGTGGTACCACCAAAGCTTAGTCTCCGAGCTCTGTCAAGCGGTGGTACCACCTAGTGTCAGGCGATGGTACGGTCAGTACCCTAGAAAATTGGGATGAGATACTTATTGGCTCCAATTTTGAAGCCATTGGGGCCTATAAATATCCCACCTTTTTCTGCATAAAAGGGCACGAAAATATTGGCATAATCTTGAGTCTTTGAAGTGTTAAAGTATTGTAAAAGTGCTAGAGTACTCCTTCTCCCTTTCTAAGTGTTGAGATCATTCAAGAGAGGTATGAGACTTGTAAGGTTATCTCCTAAACTCGTGAAAAGGAGAAAGCGCTGTAAAGAGGTGGCTGGTCTTCACCTATTGAAGGAAGACCATTAGTGAATGCCGGTGACCTCGATGGAGAAGGAATCAGAAGTGGATTTAGGTCACAATTATCGAACAACTCTAAATTCTAGTTTGCTTTTTTATTTGTGCAATTTACATTACTGCAAACTTCCTTAACCTTCTCTTTGCACTCTTATGAAAGCTTTCAAGTTCAGTTTCTTTCCGAAATGGATTGAATCGAAACGAATACTTTTCAAAATTAATGTTTTTTTTCACTACACTAATTCACCCCCCCACCCCCCCACCCTCTCTTAGTGCCGCTCTTGATACTAACAATTGGTATCAGAGCAAGGTCACTCTCATTTGGTTTGAAACCCAAGAGAGACGGTATTTTCCGACAACCAAGAGAGTCATTCAATCATGTTGAATCTTGGATTTTGATGATGAAACGAATCGATATGTGTTTATGTTTTAATCTGCATTTTGAGTGATGCAAGATGCTTCGATCAGGATGAGACAATTAAAGCAGGAAAAATTATGTTGTGCCAGGGGAAAACATGTTAGGAGATTGGACGTCGGACCGGTGGATCGGATGACGTATCGACAGAAGGCTTCGGGCTGTGGATTCGGGCATCGGGCCAAGAAGAGCAGATATTGTGCCAAGGATATCGGAGTTGCGGAGTCAACTGGCCGATTGGGCAATAGGCTGCAAGAGAGGACAATGAGCCGAAGAATCGGATGAAGCGTCGAGGGATCAATGACATGCTAGACAACTTGATTAATGCTTAGTATTAATTATCTAGATTGAAGTATGTTTTACATATGCAGGATTAACTATAATAGCAAGGCATGAAGCAAAATGAGGTCCCGAAGTCAAGGATGCGACTTCATTGGGAGTTCGAGAGTTCGTTGGAAGTCCGAACGTTCATCGGAAGTTCTAGCGGAACTAGCCGAGAAGTCTCAGAGCTTGTTAGAGAAGCTCACCGGAACTCGCCAAGAAGATCGTTATGAAGTCCAGGAACTTGCCAGGAGTCCGCCGGAATATTACCGAGAGATCGTCGGAAGTTCGTCGGAAGCTTGCCGGAAGAATAGACATAGGGACTTGTTTAGCTTAGCAAATGTCTTAGGATTTCATAGTTAGCACATAATTGAGCTTGGATTTGGGCCAACCCAATTAGGGGCTAGCTAGGCCCATGTTAGAACTGTGTTGGGCCCAATAAGAGGCCCAAATAGGGCCCCAAAAAGTCTTTGTTGAATCTCGGATTTTGATGATATAATCAATTGGTGGGTTAATTGATCTAATCCATATTATTGAGTTAAGTGTGCAGGATTAACTACGATAACCAGAAAACATAAAGCAAGGATACCGGAGTCGAGCTCGATGGACGTTTAAGAGACCGAAGAATCATCGGAGATGCTGCCAGAACCATCCGAGAAGAAATCGGGAACGTGTCGGAAGTTTGCCGAAGAAATCGTCGGAGGCTCGCGGAGATCACCGAGAAGGCTCGGCTACTCGTTAAAAGTCATCACAAAGATTGGGAGCTTGCAGGGAGTCCGTCGGAAGAAGTTCGTCGGAAAGCTCGCCGGAACAAGACTCGACGTTCGCGGTTGAAAATTTGCTTAGGATGTGTTTTGGTTATGTAGTCCACTTGTAATTAGGATTAGGATTAAGAGATAATCCTATATCCTAGTTAGGGGCCAACTGGGCCCAAAGTCAGAGTTGGTTTAGGCTAAAAATTAAGCTAAACCAGCGAACTAGAGAGCCAAGATTGAAGCCCAACTAGTGGCTGAAAACACTGTAGTTGGGCTGAAAACACTGTAGGCGGTGGCACCGCCTAGCAGGGCGGTGGCACCGCCCAGCACCCGAGTGCTGGGCTGTGACACCTCCTTGGCTAGGCGGTTGCACCGTCCAGCACCCGAGTGCTGGGCGGTGGCACCGCCTGGCTGGGCGGTGGCACCTCCAGCACCGGAAACCCTAAGAAAATTCAAATTTTGGAGCCCAAAATTTGAATCCTCTTGAGGCCTATAAATACCCCTCAAATCTCAGCTGAGGTTACAACTTTTGAGAAGCATTATTGATTGAGAGAAAAGTCTTAGAAAGTCTTAGCAAGTCTTGTTTTCAATTTGCTAGAGATTTCTCCTCCTCCTTTCTTATTGAAAATTTGTAAGAGGTTGAGCTGCTTGTAAAAGGTTGTAAGAGGGGTGTTTACCCTTCCATTTCAAGAGACTTGCTAGTGGAAGGTGGGAGCCTCATCGAAGAGGGGCCTCGCAAGTGGAGTAGGTCATTTGACCGAACCACTCTAAAAATCGACGTAATCTCTGGTTTGCTTTTTATTATTGTCATTTACATTACTGCAAATCTTCTTACTGCTTTAGTTCCTCATTACTCTTGCTGCGCAACTTCAAGAATACGCCTTCAAGTTAAATTTCTCAAGTTTCGTTCTTAACGTACGAAAGATTTTGATAAAATCGAAGTTTTAATCCGCTGCACTAATTCACCCCCCCCTCTTAGGGCCGCTCCGATCCTAACAAGTGGTATCAGAGCAAGGTTATCTCTCATATTTGGTTTAATACCCAAGAGAGATGGCTTACTCCGGCATGCAAGAGGGTCATTCTATTGCACGACCACCTTTGTTTAATGGGTCGGATTACACATATTGGAAGACTCGCATGAGAATCTTCCTCATTTCTATGGACTTTGAGCTTTGGTCTATTGTCGAGAATGGATTTCAAAAATCTTCTCTTCCGATGAGCGAATGGGATGAATCGGAGAAGAAGGTTTTTGCTTTAAATGCAAAGGCTATGAATGCCTTGTTTTGTGCACTAGACAAAAACGAATTTAATCGTGTTTCAATGTGTGATTCGGCTTTTGATATTTGGAGAACTCTTGAGGTCACTCATTAAGGCACTAGCCGAGTGAAAGAGTCCAAAATCAACATCCTTGTGCACTCTTACGAACTTTTCCGAATGAAACCAAGTGAGTCCATCGGAGACATGTACACCCGGTTTACGGATGTTATCAATGGACTCAAAGCTCTTGGTAAAGATTTTACTAACTTTGAACTAGTAACTAAAATCTTAAGATCCCTCCCTAAAAGTTGGGATCCAAAAGTTACGGCCATTCAAGAGGCCAAAGACCTTAAAGCATTCCCTCTTGAAGAACTCATTGGGTCTCTAATGACCTACGAAATGACATGTCAAGCTCATCACGAGCTCGAGAACCCCCTTCCAAAGAACAGGAAGGATATGGCACTCAAATCACAAGAAGACCACTTGAAAGGAACATCAAGTGATGAGGACAGTGACAATGACATTGCACTTTCGACTCAAAAGTTCAAAAAATATTTAAGAAAGAACATATTTAAAAATAATACAAAAAATAAATTTGAACAAAAGAAGGACCAAGTGATTTGCTATGAATGCAAAAAACCGGGACACTATAAGAACGATTGTCCTCAAGCCAAAAAGAGAACATCAAAGAAGAAGGCATTCAAGGCAACATGGGATGATTCAAACGCATCCGAAGAAGAGGAGTCTAACACCTAGCAAGTTGCTCATTACGCGCTAATGGCGTTAGGAGAAGAGGTATGTGATTTATTTAATGAAGATTTATCTTTTGAAGAACTATCTATCGCTTTTCATGAATTATTTGATGAATGTAGAACTGTTAGCAAGAAGTTAAGTATCTTAAAGAAAGAGCATGCTTTGCTACAAGATAAGTTTGATAGTCTTCAAACTCCTCCATGCTCTAAGTGTGAGCACTTAGAAGCAATAAAAAATGAAAATTTACTTCTTAAGGAAACCTTAAACAAGTTTAAGGTTGGTAGCAAAGGATTAGATATGATCCTTGCACACAAGGGTCACATCGCAAGTAGAAATGGAATTGGATTTGTAAAAGGATTACATCAAAATCCTACCACTTTCATAAAAGGACCTACATTACATGTTTCCTCTTATATGAAATGCAACTTTTGTTGCAAATCCGGACATATTGCCTACAAATGCCCATTTAGGAAAATTAGTTCACAAAAATTAATATGGGTTCCTAAAGGAACTATAAAGAATTCAATCATAAATAACAAAGTTAGTGGGTCAATTTTTGAGGCACCCAAAATCAAATGGGTACCTAAAAATCATCCTCTTTTGTAGACAAACCCACAAGCTAGGAGCAAGAGATGGTATCTCGATAGTGGATACTCAAGACATATGACTGGAGATCCATCTCATTTCTCTATGCTCACTAGCAAAGAAGAAGGGTACGTTACCTTCGGAGACAACAACAAGGGCAAAATCATTGGCAAGGGAACTATTGGTAACAAATTTAATTTTTCCATTGATGATGTCTTACTAGTTGATGGATTGAAACATAATCTCTTGAGTATTAGTCAACTATGCGATAAAGGTTACATCGTTAGATTTGAATCAAATATGTGCATTATTGAAAAACCAAATCATAACATGACTATGATTGCTTTAAAACAAAATAATGTCTATACCATCAATCTTGATGAACTAAGTAATGAAATGTGCTTCTCCGCCGTAAATGATGATGCTTGGCTTTGGCATAGGAGATTAGGCCATGCAAGCATGAAAACAATATCTAAGATCTCATCTCAAGAATTAGTACGAGGAATTCCAAATATAAAGTTTATTAAGGACAAAGTATGCGATGCATGTCAACTAGGCAAACAAATAAAAACAAGCTTCAAACCAAAAAATCAAATTAGCACTACTAGACCATTACAATTGATCCATTTGGACCTATTTGGACCAATTGATACAACAAGTCTAGGTGGAAGCAAATATGCTTTTGTGATTGTGGATGACTACTCTAGATACACTTGGACCTATTTCTTAGCTCACAAAAGTGATTGCTTCAAGTGTTTCTCTAAATTTTGTAAACTCACTCAAAACGAAAAAGGCTTCATGATTTCATCAATTCGGAGTGATCACGGTGGTGAATTCCAAAACCGTGACTTTCAAAATTTTTGCGAAAGTAATGGGTACAATCACAACTTCTCAACTCCAAGAAATCCTCAACAAAATGGAGTAGTTGAAAGGAAAAATAGAAACCTATAAGAAATGGCAAGAACTATGTTGAATGAACATAGTTTACCTAAGTACTTTTGGGCCGAAGCCGTAAATACGGCTTGCTACATCATGAATAGAGTCCTAATAAGACCATCCTTATCCAAAACTCCCTATGAATTATGGAATAACAAAAAACCAAACATCTCCTATTTTAAAGTTTTTGGTTGTAAATGCTTTATTTTAAATGAAAGGGATGCTTTAGGAAAATTTGATGCTAAATCCGATGAAGGCATCTTTCTTGGTTACTCTTCCGTTTCTAAAGCTTTTCGGGTTTTTAATAAAAGAACTTTAGTAATTGAAGAGTCTATTCATGTAGTTTTTAATGAAATTTCTGATTTAAAGAAAAATGATTTTGATGATGATCTTGGTTTTGATAATTTGAATTTAAATGAACCCTCTCCTCAAAATAGCCATTTGAATGCATCTTCTTCCGAAATTTCTTTACCAAAAGAATGGAAGTATGTAGATGCTCATCCAAAAGAGCAAATTATAGGAGATACATCAAAAGGGGTTCAAACTCGTTCTTCTTTCAAAAATTTCTGTGCTAACGCCGCTTTCTTTTCTCAAATTGAACCTAAATGCATTGACGAAGCCTTAAAAGATGATTTTTGGATCATTGCAATGCAAGAAGAATTGAACCAATTTGAGAGGAATGAGGTATGGAAGCTTGTTCCTAGACCAAGTGACCACTTAGTCATAGGTACTAAGTGGGTATTTAGAAACAAGCAAGACGAAAATGGTATCGTGGTTAGAAACAAGGCTAGATTAGTGGCCAAAGGTTTCAACCAAGAAGAAGGTATCGATTACGAAGAAACCTTTGCTCCCGTGGCTCGATTAGAAGCCATAAGGATGCTCCTTGCCTATGCTAGTAGTAATAATTTTAAACTATTTCAAATGGATGTTAAAAGTGCTTTCTTGAATGGCTTTATTTCCGAAGAAGTATTTGTCGAACAACCTCCCGGATTTGAAAATTCTCTTCTTCCTAATCATGTATTCAAATTGACTAAAGCTCTCTATGGCTTAAAACAAGCTCCTAGAGCTTGGTATGAAAGGCTTAGTTCCTTTCTTATTTTAAATAATTTTACCAAAGGCAAGGTTGATACTACATTGTTTATTAAACATTTTGAAAATAATTTTCTTATTGTGCAAATTTATGTTGACGATATTGTGTTTGGCTCTTCGGATGAATCACTATGTGAATCATTTGCCAAATGTATGAGTCTTGAATTTGAAATGAGTTTAATGGGTGAATTAACTTTCTTTTTGGGATTACAAATCAAACAACTTAGTGATGGTATATTTCTTAACCAATCCAAATATACATTAGAATTGTTAAAACGATTTAACATGGATAATTCAAAAGCAATAAACACCCCTATGAGTACTGCGACTAAGTTAGATATGGATGAAAATGGTGAAAGTTTCGATCAAAAAATATATAGGGGAATGATAGGTAGTCTACTCTACCTCACTGCGACTAGACCGGATATTATGTTTAGTGTAGGACTTTGCGCTAGGTTTCAATCTAATCCTAAATTATCTCATCTTAAGAGTGTTAAAAGAATATTTAGGTATCTTAAAGGAACTCCAAATTTAGGATTGTGGTATCCAAAATCTGAAAAATTCGATCTAATAGCTTATGCTGATGCCGATTTTGGCGGATGCAGGATAGATAGAAAAAGTACATCCGGAACATGCCAATTTTTAGGACATGCACTTGTTTCTTGGACTTCCAAGAAACAAAATTCAGTTACACTATCTATGGCGGAAGCCGAATACATTGCTGCAAGTGCATGTTGTGCACAAGTAATTTGGATGAAAAATACATTAGAAGACTATGGAATTCACCTTGAAAATATTCCCATAAAATGCGATAATACTAGTGCCATATGCCTTACTAAAAATCCAATTCAGCATTCTAGAACTAAGCACATCGACGTTAGGCATCATTTCATACGCGATCATGTCCTTAACAATAATGTTGTTCTAGAATTCATTGACACAAAGCATCAATTAGCAGATATATTCACAAAAGCCTTGAATGAAGACCAATTTGAATTCATTAGAAGGGAATTAGGTATGTTAAATTATCCCTAAACAATAAACTTGTTTGATTGGATTTTCCGTAAAGTTTTTCATCTTCTTTCCATCTCTCATTCTCCTTCAAATTCCATATGACATGTTGTGAAATCTCGAAATCGACTTTGATGACTTGATTATGAATTTCAAGTTAGCGATTTGATTTAAATAAGTTTTATCTAAATCATAATCTTGATCTTGCAAAATTGGAATCACAAATAATATCTTTTGGCATTCATGAATTGATACTTACAAATATGAAAGTATTGGCATTCATGACTTGAATTTGATTGAAACATTGTATGCTTAAATTCATCATTCTCCTATGTTTCAAAAATTCTTTAAATGCCTTATGTGATGATTAAAAAGTAATGTTGAGATTTTCATGAATTTGACGATTTGAATGAGTTTGTATTCGAATTATGATCTTGACTTCGTGAAATTACTACTTGAATTTTTTATCCCAATCTCTCTCTTATACATCTACAATTTCTATTATTCATAGAAAGAAGAGATTAGATAATATGAATGCATGCTGAATTTTTCTCTAAAATGAACTCTGCGTAAATATTTTTGCATACTTAATTTTCAATGATAAAATCATTGTATGACAAAATATGTGCTTCAAGTCTCATTTTCCTTTTTGTTGATGACAAAGGGGGAGAAAAGTGATGACTTATATCATTCTTAATAGCATGACAAAATATGAATTGTAAAATCCTTGAGAAAAGTGATCGATCGATGATTATCTTATATGCCTTGCAAAATCCTTGAAAATATCACAAGATTGATATCATGAAATTTATATTGAAAATCTTTATCTTCTGTCGTAGCAAAATTCGTCCCGTATCATTTAACTTATGATTTTCATCGAAGTTTCGTACTTACTATTGTTTAATGAGGATAACGATAAAGTTCTACGATTAGAACTTATCGGGTTATGCTTGAATCCAATGGGATGGAATTCAAGTGTTTTTTATCTTCTCATAATATGGCATATAGATAGGGGGAGTTATGTTTAACTCCGTCATCAATTGATTGTCATCATCAAAAAGGGGGAGATTGTTGAATCTCGGATTTTGATGATATAATCAATTGGTGGGTTAATTGATCTAATCCATATTATTGAGTTAAGTGTGCAGGATTAACTACGATAACCAGAAAACATAAAGCAAGGATACCGGAGTCGAGCTCGATGGACGTTTAAGAGACCGAAGAATCATCGGAGATGCTGCCGGAACCATCCGAGAAGAAATCGGGAACGTGTCGGAAGTTCGCCGAAGAAATTGTCGGAGGCTCGCGGAGATCACCGAGAAGGCTCGGCTACTCGTTAAAAGTCATCACAAAGATTGGGAGCTTGCAGGGAGTCCGTCGGAAGAAGTTCGTCGGAAAGCTCGCCGGAACAAGACTCGACGTTCGCGGTTGAAAATTTGCTTAGGATGTGTTTTGGTTATGTAGTCCACTTGTAATTAGGATTAGGATTAAGAGATAATCCTATATCCTGGTTAGGGGCCAACTGGGCCCAAAGTCAGAGTTGGTTTAGGCTAAAAATTAAGCTAAACCAGCGAACTAGAGAGCCAAGATTGAAGCCCAACTAGTGGCTGAAAACACTGTAGTTGGGCTGAAAACACTGTAGGCGGTGGCACCGCCTAGCTGGGCGGTGACACCTCCTTGGCTGGGCGGTTGCACCGTCCAGCACCCGAGTGCTGGGCGGTTGCACCGTCCAGCACCCGAGTGCTGGGCGGTGGCACCGCCTGGCTGGGTGGTGGCACCTCCAGCACCGGAAACCCTAAGAAAATTCAAATTTTGTAGCTCAAAATTTGAATCCTCTTGAGGCTTATAAATACCCCTCAAATCTCAATTGAGGTTACAACTTTTGAGAAGCATTTTTGATTGAGAGAAAAGTCTTAGAAAGTCTTAGCAAGTCTTGTTTTCAATTTGCTAGAGATTTCTCCTCCTCCTTATTGAAAATTTGTAAGAGGTTGAGCTGCTTGTAAAAGGTTGTAAGAGGGGTGTTTACCCTTCCATTTCAAGAGACTTGCTAGTGGAAGGTGGGAGCCTCATCGAAGAGGGGCCTCGCAAGTGGAGTAGGTCATTTGACCGAACCACTCTAAAAATCGACGTAATCTCTGGTTTGCTTTTTATTATTGTCATTTACATTACTGCAAATCTTCTTACTGCTTTAGTTCCTCATTACTCTTGCTGCGCAACTTCAAGAATACGCCTTCAAGTTAAATTTCTCAAGTTTCGTTCTTAACGTACGAAAGATTTTGATAAAATCGAAGTTTTAATCCGCTGCACTAATTCACCCCCCCCTCTTAGTGCCGCTCCGATCCTAACAGTCTTATTGTCGTGGCACAGTCTTTGAGACTATGTCAAGTGGTGGTACCATCGGTCTGGGCAGTTGTACAGCCCTTAGCAGGGTGCCAAGCGGTGGTACCGCCAGTCTGGGTGGTGGCACTGCCCAACACTGCCCCCCAGGTGGTGGTACCACCAGACTTGGGCGGTGGTACCGCTCATGCCCGGGGAACCCGGGATGGGAAAGTTTTAGGCTCCAAGTTTGAATCAACTTGAAGCCTATAAATACCCCTTTCATCCCTAGTTAAATAATACAGCACAGAGAGTTTAAAAATAGAAAAATGCTGTAGAAATCCCTTGTGAGAATCCTCCTCTAGTCTAAGTGTTAGAATTATGTAAGAGAAGAGTGAGTGGTTGTAAGGGTTGTCTCCTAAACCGGGCAAAAGGAGAAGAGGGGTATAAGAAGGAGGTTAATCTTTACCTAGTAAAGGAAGATTGTTAGTGGATGTCGTGGCCTCGACGGAAGAGGAATCGACGGAGTGGATGTAGGTCACGATGACCGAACCACTATAAATTGGCGTGTTCTCTGGTTTGCATTTCTGTTTAGCATATTACTTTAACTGCAAACCTTCTTACTTGCTCTTTACATCCACTACGCATCTTTCGTATGCTTTCAAGCTATCTTTACGAAAATGCTTTCAAGTTAAGTTTCCAAAATTGATTTTCGTTAGAAACGTTTTTTATCATACGAAGATTTTATGAAATTAACGTGATTTTACCGCTGTACTAATTCACCCCCCCTACCCCCCTCTCTTAGTGCCGACTCTTGATCCTAACAATTGGTATTAGAGCCTCGTGATTTCTTAATTTGTTTAACACCCAAAAGAAATGGCTCTTTTCGACTTTCAAGAGGGTCACTTTCTCATTCGTCCTCTCTTTTTCAATGAGACGGACTACACTTATTGGAAAACTTGAATGAGAATTTTCTTGCTTTCATTGAATCTCGATTTATGGCACATAGTCGAATTCAGTTTTAAAAGATTGGAATGATTTGGAGAAGAAGACGTTTTCTTTAAATGCTAGAGCTATGAATACTTTATTTTGCGCCTTAGATAAAAATGAATTTAATCGAGTTTCTTTGTGCAAAACGGCCTTCGATATTTGGCATATTCTCGAAATCACACACAAAGGCATGAATAAAGTTAAAGATTCTAAGATTAATCTTTTAATGTATGATTTTAAACTTTTTCATATGAAACTAAGCGAAACCGTTATTGACATGTACACCCATTTTACGGATGTCGTCAATGGTTTAAAAGCTCTTGGTAAAACTTTTTCGAATTTTGAACTTGTTAGTAAAGTTTTACGCTCACTTTCTAAAACTTAGGATTCAAAAGTAACGGCTTTACAAGAATCAAAAGATTTGAATTATTTTCCTCTCGAAGAACTTATTGGGTCATTGATGATCTATAAAATGATGTGCAATACACGTGAAGAACTTGAGAACCACCTTCCAAAGAAAAGAAAAGATTTCAGACATAGAATAATTGAAGACCACTCGAGCATAAGCTCAAGTGATAGTGAACTTGAACTCCTCACAAATAAATTTAAAAAGTTAACGAGCAAAAATTAAAGAACAAAAAGAACGCAATTACTTGCTTTGAATGCAAGAAAAAGAACATAAATTGGGATGAATCGAGCTCCTCCAAAGATTGGGAGAAAATCAACAAAGGCAAGGTGGTAAACTACGCCTTAACGGCTTTCGACGATGAGGTAATCGAAACCCTCTTAATTTATTTCGGACATAGAATAATTGAAGACCACTCAAGCATAAGCTCAAGTGATGGTGAACTTGAACTCCTCACAAATAAATTTAAAAAGTTAATGAAGCAAAAATTAAAGAACAAAAAGAATGCAATTACTTGCTTTGAATGCAAGAAGAAGAACACAAATTGGGATGAATCGAGCTCCTCCGAAGATGGGGAGAAAATCAACAAAGGCAAGGTGGTAAACTACGCCTTAACGACTTTCGACGATGAGGTAATCGAAACCCCTTTAATTTATTTTGAAATTACATGATGCTTTTCATGATGCATTTCCTTTTTTTATTTATGTAGTTTAAAAATATATATTTTTTTTAAATTATATATTTAAAAATTTAATGAAAATGCAAAAAATTGGGATCATGCTAGTAATTTCAAAAATAAAAATAGAAATTACATGTTTAATAACAAAATGATTTTGTTTAAAAATGCCTTATGCCCAATGAAACCATCATTGATGAACATGCTTTATGTTTAATGGTTTCTTTGGCTTCTATGTCCTATCATGATGAATATTTTAAAAATAAATGAAATCATGTTTGATTTAAAGTAATGCATAATGATCATGCTTAATGAGTTTTTCTTTCGAAATGATGCATGATGATTTTTGTGATTATCAAACTTTACGATCTTTTAAATGTTCTTTTTCGGTGTTAATGAATGATGCATGGATTTGGCATAAAAGAAAAAAACATGCATGAATGAAATCAATCAATAAGTTGAAACAAAAAAAGAGGAAAGTATTTTTCTTGAAAATTATTTTTCCTCTATCTTATTAATTTTGATGAATCCATTTGTATCATGTTTACGAATCTCTTGGACTTTGAAAATGATTTTGATGATTTAAATTTAAATAATTTTTTATCCAAATCATGATCTTGATTCCTTGATATTTACAAATTAAGATTTATTATGAATCAAGATTTTTCATTAATTGTTCTCCTACGATTCTTGTTGGTATTTTATTTATAAGGAGATTTAATATATGAATCATGTCTTTTGGTATTTATATAATCTTATCTCTCATGATATGATTTATTTTTGTATAACTCCTTGTTTTCATCACCCAATTAATTTTTCTTGATGAGATAAAAATGAATGTGATGAAATAAAAATATGCATGAAATATGGGATGTAATGTAATTTGACATCATGATTTAAAATACTATGATTTGTTGCCAAAATGATGTATCATGAATACTTTAGTATCATGTATGATATGCTCATAATGATGATTGATTTATTTTTTGGTATTGTGCATGAAAAATAAAATATAAGGTTTTGAATTGTGCATGTTTTAATTTAAATATATAATGATGCACAAATAAGATTGATACTTACTTTTGTCATAATCTGAAAATTGATATAAAAGATTTTTCCTTCTATTTGACAATGACATAGGGGGAGCAAATTTTGCTAGCTTGCTAGCTAGTTTGCATACTTCAAAAGAAAGCAAAAATTGCAAGGAGAAGAACTTGATATCTTGAACATCACAAAAAATTTGCTACCTTGCATGATGTAAAATTTGATAGAATTGCTAACTTGTGATCTAAAGAGAAGCAAAGAGTTGCTATCTCAAAAGAAGCAAAAGTGTTATCTTGCAAATCTCAAGAGAAGCAATGTGTGCTAAGTTACACATTTTAAGAAGAGGCAAAAATTGCTATCTTGAACATTACCAAAAATTGCTATCTTGCCTATCTCAAGAAGCAAAACATGCTAAACTTGCACACCTAGCAAAAGTTACAAACTTGCTATCTTGCATGATGTAGAACTTGCTATCTTGAACATTATAAAGAAATGCTATCTTGCACATCGCAAAGAAAAGCAAATATGCCAACTTGCACATCTTTAAATTTGCTAGCTTATATGTTGTAAAACTTGCATATCTAAAACTTGATAGCTTGAATGTTCTAAGCATGATGTAACACTAGCTAAATTTTCTAGCTTCAAATTACATGATGAGAAAACTTGATATTATATTTTTCATGCAATGAGTTGAACTTATATTTCCAAACACATGAATAGTTGGACTTCTCCTTTTTGTTGATGACAAAGGGGGAGAAGTATGTTGATGTCATGCATGATTTGATCATGACATTTTTGCTTGGATTTTTGAATCCAAGAGTTTCTATCAATAAGGCATATTAATATGAGAAGTTTGTTTAAACTCCGGGAGTTAAGGTTAACTCCATTAGTTGTCATCATAAAAAAGGGGGAGATTGTTGAATCTCGGATTTTGATGATGAAACCAATCGATATATGTTTATGTTTTAATATGCGTTTTGAGTGACGCAGGATGCTTCGATCAGGATGAGACAATTAAAGCAGGAAAAATCATGTTATGTAGAGGGAAAACATGTCAGAAGATTGGACGTCGGACCGGTGGATCAGTTGACGTATCGATAGAAGGGTTCGGGCCATGGATTCGAGCATTAGGCCAAGAAGAGTGGATATTGTGCCAAGGATATTGGAGTTGCGGAGTCAACTGGCCGATTGGGCAATAGGCCGCAAGAGAGGACAATGCACTGAAGAATCGAACAAAGCGTCGAGGGACCAATGACATGCCAGACAACTTGATTAATGCTTAGTATTAATTATCTAGATTGAAGTATATTTTACATGTGTAGGATTAACTATGATAGCAAGGCATAAAGCAAAATGAAGTCCTGGAGTCAAGGTCGTGACTTCGTTGGGAGTTCGAGAGTTCGTCGGAAGTTCTGGCGGAACCAACCGAGAAGTCTCGGAGCTTGCTAGAGAAGCTCATCGGAACTCACCAAGAAGATCATCGTGAAGTCCAGGAGCTTGTTGGGAGTCCGCCGGAACATTGCCAAGAGATCGTTGGAAGTTCGTCGGAAGCTCGTCGGAAGAATAGACATAGAGACTTGTTTAGCTTAGCAAGTGTCTTAGGATTTTGTAATTAGCACGTAATTGGGCTTAGATTTGAGCCAACCCAATTAAAGGCCAGCTAGGCCCATGTAAGAACTGTGTTAAGCCCAATAAAAGGCCTAAATAGTATCCCAAGAAGTCTCACCGTCGTGGCATAGTCTTCGAGACTATATCAAGTAGTGGTACCGCCAGTTTGGGCGGTTGTACCGCCCCTGGTAGGGTGTCAGGTGGTGGTACCATCAGTTTGCGTGGTGGTACCGCCCAGCATTACCCCCCAAGCGGTGGTACCGCTAGACCTGGGTGGTGGTACCCCCAGGATAGTTTTAGGATGACTAACACTGGGCGGTGGTACCACCCATGCTCGGGGAACCCAGGATGGGAAAGTTTTAGGCTCTAAGTTTGAATCAACTTAAAGCCTATAAATATCCCTCTCATCCCTGGTTAAAGAATACAAGCACAGAGAGTTAAAAAGTAGAAAAACGCCATAGAAATCCCTTGTGAGAATCCTCCTCTAGTCTAACTGTTAGAATTCTATAAGAGGAGAGTGAGTGCTTGTAAGGGTAGTCTCCTAAACTCGGTAAAAGGAGAAGAGGGGTATAAGAAGGAGATTGATCTTCGCCTAGTAAAGGAAGATCGTTAGTGGATGCCGGTGGCTTCGACGGAAGAGGTATCGGCGGAGTGGATGTAGGTCATGACGACCGAACCACTGTAAATTGGCGTGTTCTCTAGTTTGCATTTCTGTTTAGCATATTAATTTAATTGCAAACCTTCTTACTTGCTCTTTACATCCACTATGCATCTTCCATATGCTTTTAAGCTATCTTTACGAAAACGCTTTCAAGTTAAGTTTCCGAAATCAATTTTCGTCGGAAATGTTTTTTTATCATATGAAGATTTTACGAAGTTGACGTGATTTTACCGCTGCACTAACTCACCCCTCCCTCTTAGTGCCGACTCTTGATTCTAATAAATCACACGTCCGCCCATGTTTAATGGAACGGATTACACCTATTGGAAGACTAGAATGTGGATTTTTCTAATTTCAATGAATTTTGAGTTATGGAATCTTATAGAAAATGGTTTTCAAAAGTCTTCTCTTCTAATAAGCGATTGGAATGAGTTGGAGAAGAAGACTTTCGCTTTAAATGCCTAGGCTATGAATATATTATTTTGTGCTTTGGATATAAACGAGTTCAATCGAGTGTCCATTTGTGAAATAGCTTTTGATATTTGGCACACACTCAAAGTTACTCACGAAGACGCAGAGTAAAGGAGTCAAAAATTAATCTTTTAGTCCATACTTATAAGTTGTTTCGAATGAAACCGAGTAAGACTATTGGAGACATGTATACCCAATTTACGGATGTCGTCAATGGTCTAAAAGGACTTGCTAAAAGTTTCTCAGATTCTAAATTTGTTAATAAAATTTTAAGATCCTTTCCAAAGAGTTGGAACCCTAAAGTAACGGTAATCCAAGAGGCCAAGGAATTAAATAACTTTCCTCTCGAAGAATTAATCGGGTCACCAATAACCTATGAGATAACTTGTAATGCTCATGAAGAGCTTAAGAACAACCTTCTAAAGAACAGAAATGATATGACACTAAGAACTCAAGAAAACCACTTGAAAGAAAATTCAAGTGATGAGGACTTTAATGATTACTTAGCACTCTTGACGAGAAAGTTCAAAAAATTCATAAAAAGGAATAAAATTTAAAATGACACTAAAAATAAATTTAAACCCAAGAAATAACAAGTAATATGCTACGAATGCAAGAAGCCGGGACATTTCAATAGCGAATGTCCCCTAGTAAAGAAAAAGCAACTAAAGAAGAAGAAGACTCTTAAAGTAATATGGGATGATTCAAGTACATCCAAAGAAGAGGAGCCAACCAACACCGAGTAAGTTGCTCACTACGCACTAATGGCTATCGGAGATGAGGTAAGTAGTTTATTAGATGCAAATTTATCTTTCGATGAGCTTTTAAGTACTTTTCATGAACTATTTGATGAATGTAGAAACTTAAGTAAAAAGTATAACTCTTTAAAAACGGAGCATACTTCTCTTGTTAGTGATTTTGATAGACTAAAAATAGAGCATGATGATAGTTTAGCTCCTTGTACAAAATGCGAGGAATTAAAAACACTTAAAAAGGAAAACTTACTATTCAAAGAAACCTTAGAAAAGTTTGAGGTTGGTAGCAAGTCCTTGAACATGATCCTTGCCAATAAGGGTTAAGTTCATAAAAGAGGCAGAATCGGATTTGTGAGTAGCTCTCACCAAAATCCAACCACCTTTGTTAGAGGCCCTACCTTGTATGTATCACCCCACACCAAATGTAACTTTTGTTGTAAACTTGGACATGTTGCCTATAAATGTTCACTTAAGAGATATAGTCCACACAAATTGATTTGGGTTCCTAAATGAACCATAAAAAACTCTATATAAAACAATAAGTTGAGTAGATCAATTTTTAAGGTACCAAGGTCAAATGGCTACCCAAAAATCACCCTCTTTTGTAGAAATATTTTGCCATCACAAAATAGGAGCAAGAGATGGTACCTTGATAGTGGATGCTCAAGGCATATGACCGAAGATCCATCTTAATTCTCTAAGCTCACTAGCTTAGATGAAGGATATGTCACCTTCGAAGACAACAACAAAGGTAAAATCATTGGCAAAGGAACCTTAGGTAACAAATCTAACTTTTTTTATTGAAGATGTGTTATTGGTTGATGGCTTAAAGCATAACCTTTTGAGCATTAGTCAATTATGTGATAAGGGATACATCATTAGATTTGAATCCAATGCTTGCATTATTAAAAAACTTCACAAAAACACATCTATGATTGCCCTAAAATAAAATAATGTATACACTATCGACATTGATGATCTTTATAATGAAATATGTTTTTCGATTTTGAATGACGATGCTTGGCTTTGGCATAGGAGATTAGGTCATGCTAGCATGAAACTAATTTCTCAATCTCATCTAAAGAACTTATAAGAGGAATTCCTCACATTAAGTTCGTTAGAGACAATGTGTGTGATGCATGTCAACTAAGAAAACAAAAAAGGGTAGTTTCAAACCAAAGAACCAAATAAGCACCTCCAGACCATTGTAAGTGATTCATATGGACTTGTTCGGACCAATTGTATATCAAACCTAGGAGGTAGCAAATACACCTTTGTTATCATGGATGATTATAGTAAATACACTTGGACTTACTTCTCGGCATATAAAAGTGATTGCTTTAGGTATTTTTCTAAGTTTTGTAAACTTATTCAAAATGAAAAAGGTTTTATGATTTCATCAATTCGGAGTGATCATAGTGTTGAATTTTAAAATTATGATTTTTAAAATTTTTATGAATATAATAGATACAACCATAATTTCTTTACTCTAAGAAATCCTCAATAAAATGTAGTAGAAAGAAAAAAATAGAAATTTACAAGAAATGATAAGAACCATGTTTAACGAACATAGCCTACCCAAATACTTTTGGGTCGAAGCCATTAATACGACATACTATGTAATGAATAGGGTTCTAGTAAGACCATTACTTTTCAAAACTCCTTATGAATTATGGAATAACAAAAATCCCAACGTTTCATATTTTAAAGTTTTTGGTTGTAAATGTTTTATCTTGAATAAAAACGATGCCTTAGGAAAGTTTAATGCAAAATCCGATCAAGGAATTTTTCTTAGCTATTATTTTATTTCTAAACTATTTCATATTTTTAACAAAAAAACTTTGGTTATAGAAGAGTCTATTCATATTATTTTTAATGAAGTTTTCAAAGTTAAGAAAAATGATTTTGATGATGATGTTAATTTTGATGCTTTGAATTTAAATGAAACTCTTTCTCCATTTAGCAACTTGGATGCATCTTCTTCCGAAACATTCTTACCCAAGTAATGGAAGTATATAGATGCTCATCCTAAGGAGATAATCATAGGAGATACATCTAAAGGGGTTCAAACTCGTTCTTCTCTTAAGAATTTTTGTGCCAACGCTGCTTTTCTCTCCCAAATTGAACCTAAATGCATTGACGAGACCTTGAAAGATGATTCATGGGTTATCGCAATGCATGAAGAGTTTAATCAATTTGAGAGAAATGAGATGTAGAAGCTTGTTCCAAGGCTAAATGACCATTTAGTTATTTGTACTAAATGAGTCTTTAGAAACAACCAAGATGAATTTGGTATTGTGGTTAGAAACAAGGCTCGATCAGTGGCCAAGAGTTTCAACCAAGAAGAATGTGTCAATTCTAAAGAAACCTTCGCTCCTGTGGAACGATTAGTGTTAGGATCGGAGCGGCACTAAGAGGGGGGGGGGTGAATTAGTGCAGCGGATTAAAACTTCGATTTTAACAAAATCTTTCGTACGATAAGAACAGAACTTGAAAAGTTTAACTTGAAAGCGTATTCTTAAAGTTGCACAGCAAGGGTAATAAGGAACTAAAGCAGTAAGAAGATTTGCAGTAATGTAAATGATAATAATAAAATGCAAACCAGAGATTACGCCGATTTTTAGAGTGGTTCGGTCAAATGACCTACTCCACTTGCGATGCCCCTCTTCGATGAGGCTCTCACCTTCCACTAGCAAATCTCTTGAAATGGAAGGGTAAACACCCCTCTTACAACCTTTTACAAGTAGCTCAACCTCTTACAAATTTTCAATAAGAAAGGAGGAGGAGAACTCTCTAGCAAATTAAAAAAAAGACTTGCTAAGACTTTCTAAGACTTTTCTCTCAATCAAAATGCTTCTCAAAAGTTGTAACCTCAGCTGAGATTTGAGGGGTATTTATAGGCCTCAAGAGGATTCAAATTTTGGGCTCCAAAATTTGAATTCTCTTAGGGTTCCCGGTGCTGGAGGTGCCACCGCCCAGCGCTCGGGTGCTGGACGGTGCAATCGCCCAGCCAAGGAGGTGTCACCGCCCAGCTCTCGGGTGTTGGGCGGTGCCACCGCCTAGGCCAAATCAGCTCACTGGTTAAGCTCCAAACTTGGCCCAAACCAGTCCGAACTCGGGCCCAATTAGCCCCTACTTGGGTTATAGGATTAACACCTAATCCTAACTCTAATTAACATGATAACTATGAATTTAAAGACATTTTATAAGCTATTACAAAGTCATTAAGTCAAGACTTCTTCCGGCGAGCTTTCGGCGAACTTCCGACGGTCTTCCGATAAACTCTCGGAAACCATTCTACGGACTCCCGACAAGCTCCTAGACTTCACGATTTGATCTTGGTGAGTTCCAACGAGCTTCTTCGGAAAGCTACGATCATTCTCGGTGAGCTCCGCGAACTTCCAACGAACCTTCCGGCTAGCTTCCGAAAAACCCTTCGGCAAGCTCCCTACTCATTCTTGGCTAGTTTCGGCAGCATTCCCGACGAACCTTCGGACTTCCATCGAACTCTCGAACTCGCAATGAATCCTTCGTGCTTGACTCCGACACTTTGTTTTGCTTTATGTCTTCGTCGTTATCGTAGTTAATCCTGCACACACAAGCAAAAACTCTACTCCGATCTAGACAATTATTATAAAGCGAATTGACATTCTGTTGCCCGGCACGTCATTGGTTGGCGCTTCGTCCGATTCTTCGGCGCATCATCCTCTCTTGTGGCTTGTTGCCCAATCAGCGGTTGACCTCCGCAACGCCGATATCCTTGGCACAGTTTCGCTCTCCTTGGCCCGATGCCCGACGTTCGAAGCGTTCAGCCATCCAATATCCTAACGTGATCTCTTCCAGCGCAACGTCAATTCCTCCTGCGTCAACTGTCTAAACCTGATCGAGTAGACCTGCATCACTCAAAATACAGTTAAACATCTAAACACAATCAATTAGTTTCATCATCAAAATCTGAGATTCAACAATCTCCCCCTTTTTGATGATGACAACTAATTGATGACTAACGGAGTTAACCTTAACTCCCGGAGTTTAAACAAACTCCCCCTATCAATATGCCATATTGATAGAACCTTGAATTCAAACAGAATTCAAGTCATTGCAATATTCATCATGAATACTTGCAACACATCATCATGAACATATGCATAAAACTTATGCATCATATGTCATGTCATCAACATACTTCTCCCCCTTTGTCATCAACAAAAAGGAGAAGTACCACAATCAAGTGTTTGTTATATGGGTTCAACTTATTGCATGAAAAATATAATATCAAGTTTTATCATCATGCAATCTAACGATTAAAGATGTGTAAGTTTAACATGCTTGGTCTTCTTGAGATAGCTATTGATTGCTTCTCTTTAGACTACTAGCTAGCAGTTTTCACGATATGCAAGTTGTACTACATACAAGCTAGCAAAAAAAAATTACGAAAGCAAATACAAGATAGCTTTCTTGTGTAAGCTCATGATTCTTGCTTCTTATTGCAATGTGCAAGTTGCAAGTTTTGCTTCTTTTGCAATGTGTAAGTTTTCAAATTTTGCATCTTGAGCGAGCAATATTTCTCCCCCTTTGTCATTGTCAAAAAGAAAAGAAGAATACAGTTTTGTTATTCTTTTTCCTTTTACAATGATTTCAAAATCATGACAAAGGATGAATAATCAAGTTATGAATGTCAAGACAATTTTTCATCATGAATATTTTATCATTGCATGCATCATTATCATAAGTTGAAGTATTACATGCATATTTTCGAAAACCTTATATTTCATTCATGCACGATATTGAATAAATCGATCGACATTATGAGGATATCATACATGATACTAAAATTTTTAACTATTTATCAATATTTTGATCATGGTACCAAACAATCATCATTTAGAGCATTCATGATACAAAACATTAAATCAACATTTATCATTTTAGCAACAACTCATAGCATTTTAAATCATGATTTACATCATATGCAATACATCATATGCAATACATAACATCAAAATTAGAAAGCACAAGTATTGCATGCATCATTGTAAATCATAAATGTTTCATGATGGTATAAATTTTATCAAATTATATCCTACCATGCATGATCAAAACTTCTCCCCGTTTTATCATTGAAAACAAGAAAGAAGTAGGGAAGAGCATAACATTTGTGTAAAATATTTCAATCATTTCAAGGCATTTATATCATAGATATAAAGAAATCATATCATCAAAGATAAGACCATTTGAATACTAAAAGACATGATTCATTTTATCAAATCTCTTCCTTTTATAAATAACAAAAATTGTAGGCGTACAAAGAAGAGATTGTGATTAAAAAAGAATCTCAAGTAGTAAATCCAAGAAATCAAGATCATAATTTAAATACAACCTCATTCAAATTCAAATCATCAAATTCATCAAAATCTCAACATTACTTTCAAGAGATTCAAAATGGTATACATAGATTTATCATAATAATCATCAAGATCAATAAGATAGAGAAAATTAAATTTTCAAGGAAAAAATATTTTTCTCTTTTTAGTTGTTTCAATTTATATGATTTTATTTCATTTATGCCAAATAAAAACATGTATCATGTTTAAAACCGAAAGTGTAAGATTTATTACAACAAAGATCAATAAGGCACTTCCATTATAGTAAAAATCAATAATCCATAAATCGTAAGATTCATCATGTATAATTTTAAAATTTATTAAGCATGATCATTATGCATGACACTAAAACATGGTTTCAAAATGTTTAATATTTTCATTGCACAATTTAATCATTATGTATCATCATATTTTCAAATTCGAACATGCACAATTTCAAAACTATATCTTTTATTTTTCATGCATGATACAAATAACTCAATCATCAATATCGACATATCATACATGATATTCAAGCATTCATGATAAATCATTTTGGCAACATGATCATAGCTATTCAAATGATCGTATCTAAATGTCAAAATTCTTTACATCCTATCATGCATGATCATTAACTTCTTATTTGAATTTCATGCATTATTTTGTTTCATCACATAAGGAATATCAAGAAGAGTTATTGGGTGATGAGATAAATATTTCATGAGTACAAGGAATTGCATGAAAATCATATCATGAAAAGATAATAATAGAAGACACATTTTGTTTTGAAAAATCTCCTCTTAAATAATCAAGAAAAAATCTTAGGAGATCATGATATAGATAAAATTCATTCAATCTTAGAATAAGATATTAATTCAAGCATATAAAATTTCTCAATTCATTATGAATCATAAAAAGAATTATGGTTCCGAAATATCACGATTCATTTAGAAAAATTTTCTCTTTGGTGCACGATAAGAAGAAATATAGCAATGATACCAATCATAATTTATTTGGATAATAGATGCTAAAAAGGAACATTGAGGATACAAGATCTTGATTTTTATAGAGTAAATCTCAAGTTATAAATCTCAAAAAATCAAGATAAAGCTCATTCAAATTAAAATCATCAAATCAAAATCATTTTCAAGATATTCATAAAAAGATGATAAAATAGATTCATCAAACCAAGAATTTTCAAGAAAAATACTTTTATCTATTTAGTTGTTTCATATAAGTATGCCTTTGTCCTTTTTGTCTCCGAAGGTGACGTACCCTTCTTCTTTGCTAGTGAGCATAGAGAAATGAGATGGATCTCCAGTCATATGTCTTGAGCATCCACTATCGAGATACCATCTCTTGCTCCTAGCTTGTGGGTTTGTCTACAAAAGAGGATGATTTTTAGGTACCCATTTGATTTTGGGTGCCTCAAAAATTGACCCACTAACTTTGTTATTTATTATTGAATTCTTTATAGTTCCTTTAGGAACCCATATTAATTTTTGTGAACTAATTTTCCTAAATGGACATTTGTAGGCAATATGTCCGGATTTGCAACAAAAGTTGCATTTCATATAAGAGGAAACATGTAATGTAGGTCTTTTTATGAAAGTGGTAGGATTTTGATGTAATCCTTTTACAAATCCAATTCCATTTTTATTTGCGATGTGACCCTTGTGTGCAAGGATCATATCTAATCCTTTGCTACCAACCTTAAACTTGTTTAAGGTTTCCTTAAGAAGCAAATTTTCATTTTTTATTGCTTCTAAGTGCTCACACTTAGAGCATGGAGGAGTTTGAAGACTATCAAACTTATCTTGTAGCAAAGCATGCTCTTTCTTTAAGATACTTAACTTCTTGCTAACAGTTCTACATTCATCAAATAATTCATGAAAAGCGATAGATAGTTCTTCAAAAGATAAATCTTCATTAAATAAATCACATACCTCTTCTCCTAACGCCATTAGCGCGTAATGAGCAACTTGCTCGGTGTTTGACTCCTCTTCTTCGGACGCGCTTGAATCATCCCATGTTGCCTTAAGCGTTTCTTCTTTGATGTCCTCTTTTTGGCTTGAGGACAATCGTTCTTATAGTGTCCCGATTTTTTGCATTCATAGCAAATCACTTGGTCCTTCTTTTGTTCAAATTTATTTTTTGTATTATTCTTAAATCTGTTCTTTCCTAAATATTTTTTAAATTTTTGAGTCAAAAGTGCAATGTCATTGTCACTGTCCTCATCACTTGATGTTCCTTTCAAGTGGTCTTCTTGTGATTTGAGTGCCATATCCTTCCTGTTCTTTGGAAGGGGGTTCTCGAGCTCGTCATGAGCTTGACATGTCATTTCGTAGGTCATTAGAGACCCAATGAGTTCTTCAAGAGGGAATGCTTTAAGGTCTTTGGCCTCTTGAATGGCCGTAACTTTTGGATCCCAACTTTTAGGGAGGGATCTTATGATTTTAGTTACTAGTTCAAAGTTAGTAAAATCTTTACCAAGAGCTTTGAGTCCATTGATGACATCCGTAAACCGGGTGTACATGTCTCCGATGGACTCACTTGGTTTCATTCGGAAAAGTTCGTAAGAGTGCACAAGGATGTTGATTTTGGACTCTTTCACTCGGCTAGTGCCTTCATGAGTGACCTCAAGAGTTCTCCAAATATCAAAAGCCGAATCACACATTGAAACACGATTAAATTCGTTTTTGTCTAGTGCACAAAACAAGGCATTCATAGCCTTTGCATTTAAAGCAAAAACCTTCTTCTCCGATTCATCCCATTCGCTCATCGGAAGAGAAGATTTTTGAAATCCATTCTCGACAATAGACCAAAGCTCAAAGTCCATAGAAATGAGGAAGATTCTCATGCGAGTCTTCCAATATGTGTAATCTGACCCATTAAACAAAGGTGGTCGTGCAATAGAATGGCCCTCTTGCATGCCGGAGTAAGCCATCTCTCTTGGGTATTAAACCAAATATGAGAGATAACCTTGCTCTGATACCACTTGTTAGGATCGGAGCGGCACTAAGAGGGGGGGGGTGAATTAGTGCAGCGGATTAAAACTTCGATTTTAACAAAATCTTTCGTACGATAAGAACGGAACTTGAAAAGTTTAACTTGAAAGCGTATTCTTAAAGTTGCACAGCAAGGGTAATAAGGAACTAAAGCAGTAAGAAGATTTGCAGTAATGTAAATGACAATAATAAAATGCAAACCAGAGATTACGCCGATTTTTAGAGTGGTTCGGTCAAATGACCTACTCCACTTGCGATGCCCCTCTTCGATGAGGCTCCCACCTTCCACTAGCAAATCTCTTGAAATGGAAGGGTAAACACCCCTCTTACAACCTTTTACAAGCAGCTCAACCTCTTACAAATTTTCAATAAGAAAGGAGGAGGAGAACTCTCTAGCAAATTAAAAAAAAGACTTGCTAAGACTTTCTAAGACTTTTCTCTCAATCAAAATGCTTCTCAAAAGTTGTAACCTCAGCTGAGATTTGAGGGGTATTTATAGGCCTCAAGAGGATTCCAATTTTTGGCTCCAAAATTTGAATTCTCTTAGGGTTCCCGGTGCTGGAGGTGCCACCGCCCAGCCAAGCGGTGCCACCGCCCAGCGCTCGGGTGCTGGACGGTGCAACCGCCCTGCCAAGGAGGTGTCACCGCCCAGCTCTCGGGTGCTGGGCGGTGCCACCGCCAGTCTAGGCGGTGCCACCGCCTAGGCCAAATCAGCTCACTGGTTGAGCTCCAAACTTGGCCCAAACCAGTCCGAACTCGGGCCCAATTAGCCCCTACTTGGGTTATAGGATTAACACCTAATCCTAACTCTAATTAACATGATAACTATGAATTTAAAGACATTTTATAAGCTATTACAAAGTCATTAAGTCAAGACTTCTTCTGGCGAGCTTTCGGCGAACTTCCGACGGTCTTCCGATAAACTCTCGAAAACTATTCTACGGACTCCCGACAAGCTCCTAGACTTCACAATTTGATCTTGGTGAGTTCCAACGAGCTTCTTCGGAAAGCTCCGATCATTCTCGGTGAGCTCCGCGAACTTCCAACGAACCTTCCGGCGAGCTTCCGAAAAACCCTTCGGCAAGCTTCCTACTCATTCTTGGCTAGTTTCGGCAGCATTCCCGACGAACCTTCGGACTTCCATCGAACTCTCGAACTCGCAATGAATCCTTCGTGCTTGACCCCGACACTTTGTTTTGCTTTATGTCTTCGTCGTTATCGTAGTTAATCCTGCACACACAAGCAAAAACTCTACTCCGATCTAGACAATTATTATAAAGCGAATTGACATTCTATTGCCCGGCACGTCATTGGTTGGCGCTTCGTCCGATTCTTCGGCGCATCATCCTCTCTTGCGGCTTGTTGCCCAATCAGCGGTTGACCTCTGCAACGCCGATATCCTTGGCACAGTTTCGCTCTCCTTGGCCCGATGCCCGACGTTCGAAGCGTTCAGCCATCCAATATCCTAACGTGATCTCTTCCAGCGCAACGTCAATTCCTCCTGCGTCAACTGTCTAAACCTGATCGAGTAGACCTGCATCACTCAAAATACAGTTAAACATCTAAACACAATCTATTAGTTTCATCATCAAAATCTGAGATTCAACAATTAGAAGTCATAAGGTTGCTCCTTACCTATGGAACAACCTTCCAGATTTGAGAATGATAATTTTCCTAATCATATTTTTAAATTGACTAAAGCTCTCTATGGATTGAAACAAGCCCTAAGGGCTTGGTTTGAGAGACTTAGCTCATTTCTTATCCAAAATAATTTCTCTAAAGGCAATGTCGATATCACATTATTTATTAAAAATTTTAAAAATAATTTCTTATTGTTCAAATTTATATTGATGATATTAATTTCGGTTCCACGAATGAATCTTTATGTGAATCATTTGCCAAAAGTATGAACCAAGAGTTTGAAATGAGTTTAATGGGTGAAATTAACTTTCTTTTTAGGCTTGTAAATCAAACAACTTAATGATGGCATTTTTATGAGTCAAACAAAATATATATTAGACTTGCTAAAATGATTTAATATGGATAGTTCAAAGGCTATCAATACTCCTATGAGTACCTCCACTAAGTTAGACATTGATTAAAGTAGAGAAAGCTTTGATCAAAAAGCTTATAGGGGTATGATAGGTAGTTTACTATACCTCACCGCAACTAGACCAGACATCATGTTTAACGTAGGACTTTGTGCTAGGTTTCAATCTAACCTCAAGCAATCTTATTTAAAAGCTGTCAAAAAGATTTTTAGATACCTAAAAAGAACTCCTAAACTAGGATTATGGTATCCAAAATCTAAAAATTTTAAATTTCTTGGTTATGTCGATGCTAATTTTGCTGGCTACCAACTAGATAGAAAAAGTACATCTGGAACATGTCAATTTTTAGGACATGCACTTGTCTCTTGGTCTTCCAAGAAACAAAACTCGGTTGCATTATCTACAACCGAAGCTAAGTATATTACAGTAGGTGCATGCTGTGCTCAAGTTATATAGATGAAAAACACTTTAGAAGATTATGGAATTCACCTGAAGAATATACCTATAAAGTGTGATAACACAAGTGTAATATGTTTAACAAAAAATCCTATTTAGCACTATAGAACTATTGACATTAAGCATTACTTTATATGATATTATGTTAATAATCATGATGTAATTTTAGAACTCATGGATACAAAACATCAATTGGTCGATATCTTTATAAAACCTATAAATTAAGAATAATTTGATTTAATTAGAAGGTAGTTAAGAATGTTAAATTGTCCCAATGCATGAGTTTGTTGTATTTCTTTTCCGGACTATCCTTCTCTTAATGTATTTCATGAATGAGGCTTTCATGAATCTATTTCATTTTTATCTTCCTTGGTATCAAGTTTACTTCATACCCTTGCTCCATCGCTTAATGATTTTTGATACACTTAATCACTTCATGGATTTCATTGACAAATACATTTCTCACGGGTTTAACTCTTATAAATTTTTAATGAGAAATTGTTTTGAATTATGAAGTTCTATTCATGAATTTCTTTTTTCATGTGATACTTTTCTCCTATGAATTCTTTTTTATTCTTCTCATGAAAGATGAATTTTATGAATTCCGATGAATATCTTGATCCATGAAAGATGAATATTAGTGTGTGATGATTACTTGCAAGAATGACGATATGATTTCACATAATATTTTGAATCAAATCATTTCACAAATTCGTTTGGATTCCCTCCTTACCTTCCTTCCTCTTCTTCATGCAAAGTTTTGATGACAAGGAAGAGAATCTATCTCTTTAATGTTGATAACTTTTGATGTTGTTATATTCACATTAATGTTGATAACTTTTGATGTTAAGAACTTTTGAATATTACCATGCAACGATGCAATATCGATTGGATAAATTAGTATGAAACTTGCTTGAATTTTTTACCACACTTGCATTGTTGAATTGTTTTCCTTTTTATTGATGACAAAGGGGGGGAAATGATACCAAAATATGGCATTGGCATTATAAATATATGCAATGTATCTTATCATAAATATGCTTGTATCTTATCATAAATGCTTGAAATATGATTAGAATTGTCAAATACAAATACTTCAAAAATATCAAATGTTTACTTGAAATATACCGTAATGTGGCATAATTACTTATGTGGCATGATTACTTTTAAATATTTCATTCTTAGTATCATGCTTGATTTCATATCAAATTGTTATGATGAGGTATCATGAGCTTAATTTGCTATTTACAATTGATACCATGATGAATTATCATTTGTATCATCTTTTAAAATTTGAAAATGGATACGTGGTATCATATTTTTAATCGAATCATGATAAGTATCATGTTGTGTATGATTGAATAATAACTTATCAGTTTGATACTTGAATTCAAAAGTCTTCAATTCAAAAATGTCTTTTCTAAAAATATGACATATAGATAGTGGGAGTTAAGGTTTGTTGAATCTCGGATTTTGATGATATAATCAATTGGTGGGTTAATTGATCTAATCCATATTATTGAGTTAAGTGTGCAGGATTAACTACGATAACCAGAAAACATAAAGCAAGGATACCGGAGTCGAGCTCGATGGACGTTTAAGAGACCGAAGAATCACCGGAGATGCTGCCGGAACCAACCGAGAAGAAATCGGGAACGTGTCGGAAGTTCGCCGAAAAAATCGTCGGAGGCTCGCGGAGATCACCGAGAAGGCTCGGCTACTCGTTAAAGTCATCACAAAGATTGGGAGCTTGTAGGGAGTCCGTCGGAAGAAGTTCGTCGGAAAGCTCGCCGGAACAAGACTCGACGTTCGCGGTTAAAAAACTTGCTTATGATGTTTTTTTTGTGTTATGTAGTTCACCTGTAATTAGGATTAGGATTAAGAGATAATCCTATATCCTGGTTAGGGGCTAACTGGGCCCAAAGTCAGATTTGGTTTGGGCGAAAACTAAGCCAAACCAATGAATCGGAAAGCCAGGCGGTGGAACCGCCTGGCTGGGCGGTGACACCTCCTTGGCTGGGCGGTTGCACCGTCCAGCACCCGAGCGCTGGGCGGTGGCACCGCCTGGCTGGGCGGTGGCACCTCCAGCACCGGGAACCCTAAGAGAATTCAAATTTTGAAGCCCAAAATTTGAATCCTCTTGAGGCCTATAAATACCCCTCAAATCTCAGCTGAGGTTACAACTTTTGAGAAGCATTTTGATTGAGAGAAAAGTCTTAGAAAGTCTTAGCAAGTCTTGTTTTCAATTTGCTAGAGAGTTCTCCTCCTTCTTTCTTATTGAAAATTTGTAAGAGGTTGAGTTGCTTGTAAAAGGTTGTAAGAGGGGTGTTTACCCTTCCATTTCAAGAGACTTGCTAGTGGAAGGTGGGAGCCTCATCGAAGAGGGGCCTCGCAAGTGGAGTAGGTCATTTGACCGAACCACTCTAAAAATCGACGTAATCTCTGGTTTGCTTTTTATTATTGTCATTTACATTACTGCAAATCTTCTTACTGCTTTAGTTCATTATTACTCTTGCTGCGCAACTTTAAGAATACGCCTTCAAATTAAATTTCTCAAGTTTCGTTCTTAACGTACGAAAGATTTGATTAAAATCGAAGTTTTAATCCGCTGCACTAATTCACCGCCCCCCCCTCTTAGTGCCGCTACGATCCTAACAAGTGGTATCAGAGCAAGGTTATCTCTCATATTTGGTTTAATACCTAAGAGAGATGGCTTACGCCGGCATGCAAGAGGGTCATTCTATTGCACGACCACCTTTGTTTAATGGGTCGGATTAGACATATTGGAAGACTCACATGAGAATCTTCCTCATTTCTATGGACTTTGAGCTTTGGTCTATTGTCGAGAATGGATTTCAAAAATCTTCTCTTCCGATGAGCGAATGGGATGAATCGGAGAAGAAGGTTTTTGCTTTAAATGCAAAGGCTATGAATGCCTTGTTTTGTGCACTACACAAAAACGAATTTAATCATGTTTCAATGTGTGATTCGGCTTTTGATATTTGGAGAACTCTTGAGGTCACTCATTAAGGCACTAGCCGGGTGAAAGAGTCCAAAATCAACATCCTTGTGCACTCTTACGAACTTTTCCGAATGAAACCAAGTGAGTCCATCGGAGACATGTACACCCGGTTTACGGATGTCATCAATGGACTCAAAGCTCTTGGTAAAGATTTTACTAACTTTGAACTAGTAACTAAAATCTTAAGATCCCTCCCTAAAAGTTGGGATCCAAAAGTTACGGCCATTCAAGAGGCCAAATACCTTAAAGCATTCCCTCTTGAAGAACTCATTGGGTCTCTAATGACCTACGAAATGACATGTCAAGCTCATCACGAGCTCGAGAACCCCCTTCCAAAGAACAGGAAGGATATGACACTCAAATCACAAGAAGACCACTTGAAAGGAACATCAAGTGATGAGGACAGTGACAATGACATTGCACTTTTGACTCAAAAATTTAAAAAATATTTAAGAAAGAACAGATTTAAAAATAATACAAAAAATAAATTTGAACAAAAGAAGGACCAAGTGATTTGCTATGAATGCAAAAAAACCGGGACACTATAAGAACGATTGTCCTCAAGCCAAAAAGAGAACATCAAAGAAGAAGGCGTTCAAGGCAACGTGGGATAATTCAAGCACATCCGAAGAAGAGGAGTCCAACACCGAGCAAGTTGCTCATTACGCGCTAATGGCGTTAGGAGAAGAGGTATGTGATTTATTTAATGAAGATTTATCTTTTGAAGAACTATCTATCGCTTTTCATGAATTATTTGATGAATGTAGAACTGTTAGCAAGAAGTTAAGTATCTTAAAGAAAGAGCATGCTTTGCTACAAGATAAGTTTGATAGTCTTCAAACTCCTCCATGCTCTAAGTGTGAGCACTTAGAAGCAATAAAAAATGAAAATTTGCTTCTTAAGGAAACCTTAAACAAGTTTAAGGTTGGTAGCAAAGGATTAGATATGATCCTTGCACACAAGGGTCACATCGCAAATAGAAATGGAATTGGATTTGTAAAAGGATTACATCAAAATCCAACCACTTTCATAAAAGGACCTACATTACATGTTTCCTCTTATATGAAATGCAACTTTTGTTGCAAATCCGGACATATTGCCTACAAATGCCCATTTAGGAAAATTAGTTCACAAAAATTAATATGGGTTCCTAAAGGAACTATAAAGAATTCAATCATAAATAACAAAGTTAGTGGGTCAATTTTTGAGGCACCCAAAATCAAATGGGTACCTAAAAATCATCCTCTTTTGTAGACAAACCCACAAGCTAGGAGCAAGAGATGGTATCTCGATAGTGGATGCTCAAGACATATGACTGGAAATCCATCTCATTTCTCTATGCTCACTAGCAAAGAAGAAGGGTACGTTACCTTCGGAGACAACAACAAGGGCAAAATCATTGGCAAGGGAACTATTGGTAACAAATTTAATTTTTCCATTGATGATGTCTTACTAGTTGATGGATTGAAACATAATCTCTTGAGTATTAGTCAACTATGCGATAAAGGTTACATCGTTAGATTTGAATCAAATATGTGCATTATTGAAAAACCAAATCATAACATGACTATGATTGCTTTAAAACAAAATAATGTCTATACCATCAATCTTGATGAACTAAGTAATGAAATGTGCTTCTCCGCCGTAAATGATGATGCTTGGCTTTGGCATAGGAGATTAGGCCATGCAAGCATGAAAACAATATCTAAGATCTCATCTCAAGAATTAGTACGAGGAATTCCAAATATAAAGTTTATTAAGGACAAAGTATGCGATGCATGTCAACTAGGCAAACAAATAAAAACAAGCTTCAAACCAAAAAATCAAATTAGCACTACTAGACCATTACAATTGATCCATTTGGACTTATTTGAACCAATTGATACAACAAGTCTATGTGGAAGCAAATATGCTTTTGTGATTGTGGATGACTACTCTAGATACACTTGGACCTATTTCTTAGCTCACAAAAGTGATTGCTTCAAGTGTTTCTCTAAATTTTGTAAACTCACTCAAAACGAAAAAGGCTTCATGATTTCATCAATTCGGAGTGATCACGGTGGTGAACTCCAAAACCGTGACTTTCAAAATTTTTACGAAAGTAATGGGTACAATCACAACTTCTCAACTCCAAGAAATCCTCAACAAAATGGAGTAGTTGAAAGGAAAAATAGAAACCTAAAAGAAATGGCAAGAACTATGTTGAATGAACATAGTTTACCTAAGTACTTTTGGGCCGAAGCCGTAAATACGGCTTGCTACATCATGAATAGGGTCCTAATAAGACCATCCTTATCCAAAACTCCCTATGAATTATGGAATAACAAAAAACCAAACATCTCCTATTTTAAAGTTTTTGGTTGTAAATGCTTTATTTTAAATGAAAGGGATGCTTTAGGAAAATTTGATGCTAAATCCGATGAAGGCATCTTTCTTGGTTACTCTTCCATTTCTAAAGCTTTTCGGGTTTTTAATAAAAGAACTTTAGTAATTGAAGAGTCTATTCATGTAGTTTTTAATGAAATTTTCGATTTAAAGAAAAATGATTTTGATGATGATCTTGGTTTTGATAATTTGAATTTAAATGAACCCTCTCCTCAAAATAGCCATTTGAATGCATCTTCTTCCGAAATTTCTTTACCAAAAGAATGGAAGTATGTAGATGCTCATCCAAAAGAGCAAATTATAGGAGATACATCAAAAGGGGTTCAAACTCGTTCTTCTTTCAAAAACTTCTGTGCTAACGCCGCTTTCCTTTCTCAAATTGAACCTAAATGCATTGACGAAGCCTTAAAAGATGATTTTTGGGTCATTGCAATGCAAGAAGAATTGAACCAATTTGAGAGGAATGAGGTATGGAAGCTTGTTCCTAGACCAAGTGACCACTTAGTCATAGGTACTAAGTGGGTCTTTAGAAACAAGCAAGACAAAAATGGTATCGTGGTTAGAAACAAGGCCAGATTAGTGGCCAAAGGTTTCAACCAAGAAGAAGGTATCGATTACGAAGAAACCTTCGCTCCCGTGGCTCGATTAGAAGCCATAAGGATGCTCCTTGCCTATGCTAGTAGTAATAATTTTAAACTATTTCAAATGGATGTTAAAAGTGCTTTCTTGAATGGTTTTATTTCCGAAGAAGTATTTGTCGAACAACCTCCCGGATTTGAAAATTCTCTTCTTCCTAATCATGTATTCAAATTGACTAAAGCTCTCTATGGCTTAAAACAAGCTCCTAGAGCTTGGTATGAAAGGCTTAGTTCCTTTCTTATTTTAAATAATTTTACCAAAGGCAAGGTTGATACTACATTGTTTATTAAACATTTTGAAAATAATTTTCTTATTGTGCAAATTTATGTTGACGATATTGTGTTTGGCTCTTCGGATGAATCACTATGTGAATCATTTGCCAAATGTATGAGTCTTGAATTTGAAATGAGTTTAATGGGTGAATTAACTTTCTTTTTGGGATTACAAATCAAACAACTTAGTGATGGTATATTTCTTAACCAATCTAAATATACATTAGAATTGTTAAAACGATTTAACATGGATAATTCAAAAGCAATAAACACCCCTATGAGTACTGCGACTAAGTTAGATATGGATGAAAATGGTGAAAGTTTCGATCAAAAAACATATAGGGGAATGATAGGTAGTCTACTCTACCTCACTGCGACTAGACCAGATATTATGTTTAGTGTAGGAATTTACGCTAGGTTTCAATCTAATCCTAAATTATCTCATCTTAAGAGTGTTAAAAGAATATTTAGGTATCTTAAAGGAACTCCAAATTTAGGATTGTGGTATCCAAAATCTGAAAAATTCGATCTAATAGCTTATGCAGATGCCGATTTTGGCGGATGCAGGATAGATAGAAAAAGTACATCCGGAACATGCCAATTTTTAGGACATGCACTTGTTTCTTGGACTTCCAAGAAACAAAATTCAGTTGCACTATCTACGGCGGAAGCCGAATACATTGCTGCAAGTGCATGTTGTGCACAAGTAATTTGGATGAAAAATACATTAGAAGACTATGGAATTCACCTTGAAAATATTCCCATAAAATGCGATAATACTAGTGCCATATGCCTTACTAAAAATCCAATTCAGCACTCTAGAACTAAGCACATCGACGTTAGGCATCATTTCATACGCAATCATGTTCTTAACAATGATGTTGTTCTAGAATTCATTAACACAAAGCATCAATTAGCAGATATATTTACAAAAGCTTTGAATGAAGACCAATTTGAATTCATCCGAAGGGAATTAGGCATGCTAAATTGTCCCTAAAATGAACTTCACAAAAAGGACTCGTTCTTTTCCCATCGTTTATGAATTTGAATTCTTTCTTCTTCTTTAATTCAAAATGATCCATTAAAGTATAAATTATGATCTTGAGGGAAGAAGCTAAACAAAAGGAAGGAAGAAAATTTTTTTTCTTTCCTCCGCGTGATGCCAGCGGTGGCACCGCCAGATCCGGTGGTTGCACCGACTGGCGCTCGGGCGCCAGGCGGTGACACCGACCAGTTTGGCGGTGACACCGACCGAGTCACCCTTTTAACCCGAGGGGTTAGGGCCGGCGGTGACACCGCTCCCAACCCGAAGAAAGACCTCTCCAAAACCCTCTCCCATTCCCTCTAACCCTCATTCTAACTCTTAGAAACATTGGAAAAGGATTCTTGGTGGTCCAAGCTTTCCATCTCTCAACATAATCTCCACAAGGTAACACTTGAAATCCCTCCTTTCTTTTCTCTTTCTCTTGCTTATTTTTCACAATTTCATCATCATCTTGTCTAGAAAATGGCTCCAAAGAGATCAAAAGGAATAAGGATTGAAGGAGATTCATATAACCATAACCTTTTTAGATCAAAAGAGGTAGCCCTTAGCTTTCCAAAATTTGAAACACGATGTGTCCATAAGGGAAAATACGTTGATTTGGATGAACTAGAGGACTTAGATCCCATTAAGTGGTTTGCTCAACTAGAAGCTCTACCTCTACTACAAATAGATGAACCAATCTATCCATGGTTAGTGAGATTGTTCTATGCCAACCTATATGAAGACAATGATAGCCTAACCACTTACATTCTAGGAACACCCATTAGAATTTTTGACAGCACCATTTGTGAGCTAATTGGCATAACTGAAAAAGATAGGGGATGCTATTTTAAAGGTAAATGGGACGTCAAAAAAATAGGAGCAACCTATTCCGAAGCCGTGAAAACAATTTTTGCAAATCCAAACCTTGACTTCCTACCCAAGAGCTGTGAACACTTAATGTCTTTCAACTCTAAAATTCTTCATCACATTATCACAAGCATCATATTCCCCAAACAATTTCATCTTGACGAAGTAAGTCAATTAGAGATAGGAACCATGTATTGGATTATGACCGGTCAGCATAATTGTTTTGGGTACTTGATTCGCCAACACATGCAGGAAATTATGACTAAAGATACTATATTGCCATATGGGAGGTTAATCACTAGAATTCTTCATGCCTATGACATTTGCATTCCACCCGATGAAGAATCTATTCAAAATGATCGATATAATATAATAAATAAAAACCTGCTGAAAAAACTTAGGTGCACTTTTAGCAATGGCATATGGGTTAGGCAGCCTAGAAGGACGGATCTAATTCCTACACCAATAGAACAACCCGAAACACCAATTCTTATGGGAAGTGAATCTCCTCCTCCTAGTCCCTTTGGAGCAGCACCTTCAGCTCCTGTTTCCTCCTCTGAAGATATCATTATGGCGGAGCTATCTCAGATCAAATCACAGCAAGAACAAATTCAGAATCAACAAGTTGAAATTTTGAAGACACTACGACAGATGAATGAAAAAATAGATATCATGTATCAGCACTGTGGATTACCTCCTAAGGATTAAATTGATGTATCTTTTTATTCTGTCCTGTTTGCTTTTAAAAACAAGTTCATGTTTGTCATCGATTGTACGATAACTGATCTTTCCTTTAGATAACTACTGTCTTAATCTGCATAGATGATGATGTCTTTTGGATAAACTATTTCTGACAAATTTGAATGATGAACTTTGATAAATGCTAAACCTTTTTCTATGATCATCAATTAGCTGGCTTGTCTCTTTTTGTTGATGACAAAGGGGGAGAAGTGATTACTGACACCAGAACGATAGCATGACTAATATGAATTACAAAAACTTGTGTGATATGTGTTAGGATCGGAGAGGCACTAAGAGGGGGGGGTGAATTAGTGCTGCGGATTAAAACTTCGATTTTAATCAAAATCTTTCGTACGTTAAGAACGAAACTTGAGAAATTTAACTTGAAGGCGTATTCTTAAAGTTGCGCAGCAAGAGTAATACAAACTAAAGCAGTAAGAATATTTGCAGTAATGTAAATGACAATAATAAAAAGCAAACCAGAGATTACGCCGATTTTTAGAGTGGTTCGGTCAAATGACCTACTCCACTTGCGAGGCCCCTCTTCGATGAGGCTCCCACCTTCCACTAGCAAGTCTCTTGAAATGGAAGGGTAAACACCCCTCTTACAACTTTTTACCAGCAGCTCAACCTCTTACAAATTTTCAATAAGAAAGAAGGAGGAGAACTCTCTAGCAAATTGAAAACAAGACTTGCTAAGACTTTCTAAGACTTTTCTCTCAATCAAAATGCTTCTCAAAAGTTGTAATCTCAGCTGAGATTTGAGGGGTATTTATAGGCCTCAAGAGGATTCAAATTTTGGGTTTCAAAATTTGAATTCTCTTAGGGTTCCCGGTGCTGGAGGTTCCACCGCCCAGCCAGGCGGTGCCACCGCCCAGCGCTCGGGTGCTGGACGGTGCAACCGCCCAGCCAAGGAGGTGTCACCGCCCAGCACTCGGGTGCTGGGCAGTTTCACCGCCCAGCCAGGCGGTGCCACCGCCTGGCTTTCCGATTCATTGGTTTGGCTTAATTTTAGCCCAAACCAAATCTGACTTTGGGCCCAGTTGGCCCTTAACCAGGATATAGGATTATCTCTTAATCCTAATCCTAATTACAGGTGAACTACATAACACAAAAAAAACATCCTAAGCAAGTTTTTTAACCGCGAACGTCGAGTCTTGTTTCGGCGAGCTTTCCGATGAACTTCTTCCAACGGACTCCCTGCAAGCTCCCAATCTTTGTGATGACTTTAACGAGTAGCCGAGCCTTCTTGGTGATCTCCGCGAGCCTCCGACGATTTCTTCGGCGAACTTCCGACACGTTCCCGATTTCTTCTCGGATGGTTCCGACAGCATCTCCGATGATTCTTCGGTCTCTTAAACGTCCATCGAGCTCGACTCCGGTATCCTTGCTTTATGTTTTCTGGTTATCGTAGTTAATCCTGCACACTTAACTCAATAATATGGATTAGATCAATTAACCCACTAATTGATTATATCATCAAAATCCGAGATTCAACAATCTCCCCCTTTTTGATGATGACAATCAATTGATGACGGAGTTAAACATAACTCCCCCTATCTATATGCCATATTATGAGAAGATAAAAAACACTTGAATTCCATCCCATTGGATTCAAGCATAACCCGATAAGTTCTAATCGTAGAACTTTATCGTTATCCTCATTAAACAATAGTAAGTACGAAACTTCAATAAAAATCATAAGTTTAAATGATACGGGACGAATTTTGCTACGATAGAAGATAAAGATTTTCAATATAAATTTCATGATATCAATTTTGTGATATTTTCAATGATTTGCAAGTCATATAAGACATTCATATCACACAAGTTTCACAAGTTTTTGTAATTCATATTAGCCATGCTATCGTTCTGGTGTCAGTCATCACTTCTCCCCCTTTGTCATCAACAAAAAGAGACAAGCCAGCTAAATGATGATCATAGAAAAAGGTTTAGCATTTATCAAAGTTATCATTCAAATTTGCCAGAAATAGTTTATCCAAAAGACATCATCATCTATGCAGATTAAGACAGTAGTTATCTAAAGGAAAGATCAGTTATCGTACAATCGATGACAAACATGAACTTGTTTTTAAAAGCAAACAGAACAGAAGAAAAAGATACATCAATTTAATCCTTAGGAGGTAATCCACAGTGCTGATACATGATATCTATTTTTTCATTCATCTGTCGTAGTGTCTTCAAAATTTCAACTTGTTGATTCTGAATTTGTTCTTGCTGTGATTTGATCTGAGATAGCTCCGCCATAATGAAATTTTCAGAGGAGGAAACAGGAGCTGAAGGTGCTGCTCCAAAGGGACTAGGAGGAGGAGATTCACTTCCCATAAGAATTGGTGTTTCAGGTTGTTCTATTGGTGTAGGAATTGGATCCGTCCTTCTAGGCTGCCTAACCCATATGCCATTGCTAAAAGTGCACCTAAGTTTTTTTAGCAGGTTTTTATTTATTATGTTATATCGATCATTTTGAATAGATTCTTCATCGGGTGGAATGCAAATGTCATAGGCATGAAGAATTCTAGTGATTAACCTCCCATTTGGCAATATAGTATCTTTAGTCATAATTTTCTGCATATGTTGGCGAATCAAGTACCCAAAACAATTATGCTGACCGGTCATAATCCAATACATGGTTCCTATCTCTAATTGACTTACTTCGTCAAGATGAAATTGTTTGGGGAATATGATGCTTGTGATAATGTGATGAAGAATTTTAGAGTTGAAAGGCATTAAGTGTTCACAGCTCTTGGGTAGGAAGTCAAGGTTTGGATTTGCAAAAATTATTTTCACGGCTTCGGAATAGGTTGCTCCTATTTTTTTGACGTCCCATTTACCTTTAAAACAGCATCCCCTATCTTTTTCAGTTATGCCAATTAGCTCACAAATGGTGCTGTCAAAAATTCTAATGGGTGTTCCTAGAATGTAAGTGCTTAGGCTATCATTGTCTTCATATAGGTTGGCATAGAACAATCTCACTAACCGTGGATAGATTGGTTCATCTATTTGTAGTAGAGGTAGAGCTTCTAGTTGAGCAAACCACTTAATGGGATCCAAGTCCTCTAGTTCATCCAAATCAACGTATTTTCCCTTATGGACACATCGTGTTTCAAATTTTGGAAAGCTAAGGGCTACCTCTTTTGATCTAAAAAGGTCATGGTTATATGAATCTCCTTCAATCCTTATTCCTTTTGATCTCTTTGGTGCCATTTTCTAGACAAGATGATGATGAAATTGTGAAAAATAAGCAAGAGAAAGAGAAAAGAAATGAGGGATTTCAAGTGTTACCTTGTGGAGATTATGTTGAGAGATGGAAAGCTTGGACCACCAAGAATCCTTCTCCAATGTTTCTAAGAGGTAGAATGAGGGTTAGAGGGAATGGGAGAGGGTTTTGGAGGGGTCTTTCTTCGGGTTGGGGGCGGTGTCACCGCCGGCCCTAACCCCTCGGGTTAAAAGGGTGACTCGGTCGGTGTCACCGCCAAACTGGTCGGTGTCACCGCCTGGCGCCCGAGCGCCAGTCGGTCCAACCGCCGGATCTGGCGGTGCCACCGCTGGCATCACGCGGAGGAAAGAAAAAAAATTTCTTCCTTCCTTTTGTTTAGCTTCTTCCCTCAAGATCATAATTTATACTTTAATGGATCATTTTGAATTGTAGAAGAAGGAAGAATTCAAATTTATAAACGAAGGGAAAAGAACGAGTCTTTTTTGTGAAGTTCATTTTAGGGACAATTTAGCATGCCTAATTCCCTTCGGATGAATTCAAATTGGTCTTCATTCAAAGCTTTAGTAAATATATCTGCTAATTGATGCTTTGTGTCAATGAATTCTAGAACAACATCATTGTTAAGAACATGATTGCGTATGAAATGATGCCTAACGTCGATGTGCTTAGTTCTAGAGTGCTGAATTTGATTTTTAGTAAGGCATATGGCACTAGTATTATCGCATTTTATGGGAATATTTTCAATGTGAATTCCATAGTCTTCTAATGTATGTTTCATCCAAATTACTTGTGCACAACATGCACTTGTAGCAATGTATTCGGCTTCCGCCGTAGATAGTGCAACTGAATTTTGTTTCTTGGAAGTCCAAGAAACAAGTGCATGTCCTAAAAATTGGCATGTTCCGGATGTACTTTTTCTATCTATCCTGCATCCGCCAAAATCGGCATCTGCATAAGCTATTAGATCGAATTTTTCAGATTTTGGATACCACAATCCTAAATTTGGAGTTCCTTTAAGATACCTAAATATTCTTTTAACACTTTTGAGATGAGATAATTTAGGATTTGATTGAAACCTAGCACAAAGTCCTACACTAAACATAATATCCGGTCTAGTCGCGGTAAGGTAGAGTAGACTACCTATCATTCCCCTATATGTTTTTTGATCGAAATTTTCACTATTTTCATCCATATCTAACTTAGTCGCAGTACTCATAGGGGTGTTTATTACTTTTGAATTATCCATGTTAAATCGTTTTAACAATTCTAATGTATATTTCGATTGGTTGAGAAATATACCATCACTAAGTTGTTTGATTTGTAATCCCAAAAAGAAAGTTAATTCACCCATTAAACTCATTTCAAATTCAAGACTCATACATTTGGCAAATGATTCACATAGTGATTCATCCGAAGAGCCAAACACAATATCGTCAACATAAATTTGCACAATAAGAAAATTATTTTCAAAATGTTTAATAAACAATGTAGTATCAACCTTGTCTTTGGTAAAATTATTTAAAATAAGAAAGGAACTAAGCCTTTCATACCAAGCTCTAGGAGCTTGTTTTAAGCCATAGAGAGCTTTAGTCAATTTGAATACATGATTAGGAAGAAGAGAATTTTCAAATCCGGGAGGTTGTTCGACAAATACTTCTTCGGAAATAAAACCATTCAAGAAAGCACTTTTAACATCCATTTGAAATAGTTTAAAATTATTACTACTAGCATAGGCAAGGAGCATCCTTATGGCTTCTAATCGAGCCACGGGAGCGAAGGTTTCTTCGTAATCGATACCTTCTTCTTGGTTGAAACCTTTGGCCACTAATCTAGCCTTGTTTCTAACCACGATACCATTTTCGTCTTGCTTGTTTCTAAAGACCCACTTAGTACCTATGACTAAGTGGTCACTTGGTCTAGGAACAAGCTTCCATACCTCATTTCTCTCAAATTGGTTCAATTCTTCTTGCATTGCAATGATCCAAAAATCATCTTTTAAGGCTTCGTCAATGCATTTAGGTTCAATTTGAGAAAGGAAAGCGGCGTTAGCACAAAAATTTTTGAAAGAAGAACGAGTTTGAACCCCTTTTGATGTATCTCCTATAATTTGCTCTTTTGGATGAGCATCTACATACTTCCATTCTTTGGGTAAAGAAATTTCGGAAGAAGATGTATTCAAATGGCTATTTTGAGGAGGGGGTTCGTTTAAATTCAAATTATCAAAATCAAGATCATCATCAAAATCATTTTTCTTTAAATCAGAAATTTCATTAAAAACTACATGAATAGACTCTCCTATTACTAAAGTCCTTTTGTTAAAGACACGAAAGGCCTTAGAAACGGAGGAGTAACCAAGAAAAATGCCTTCATCGGATTTAGCATCAAATTTACCTAGGGCATCCTTTTCATTTAAAATGAAGCATTTACAACCAAAAACTTTAAAATAAGAAATATTTGGTTTTTTGTTATTCCATAATTCATAGGGAGTTTTTGATAGAGATGGTCTTATTAGGACCCTATTCATGATGTAACAAGTCGTATTTACGGCTTCGGCCCAAAAATATTTGGGTTAATTATGTTCATTTAACATAGTTCTTGCCATTTCTTGTAGGCTTCTATTTTTCCTTTCAACTACTCCATTTTGTTGAGGATTTCTTGGAGTTGAGAAGTTATGATTGTACCCATTAACTTCGCAAAAATTTTGAAAGTCACGGTTTTGGAATTCACCACCGTGATCACTCCGAATTGATGAAATCATGAAGCCTTTTTCGTTTTGAGTGAGTTTACAAAACTTAGAGAAACACTTGAAGCAATCACTTTTGTGAGCTAAGAAATAGGTCCAAGTGTATCTAGAGTAGTCATCCACAATCACAAAAGCATATTTGCTTCCACCTAGACTTGTTGTATCAATTAGTCCAAATAAGTCCAAATGGATCAATTGTAATGGTCTAGTGGTGCTAATTTGATTTTTTGGTTTGAAGCTTGTTTTAATTTGTTTGCCTAGTTGACATGCATCGCATACCTTATCCTTAATAAACTTCATATTCGGAATCCCTCGTACTAATTCTTGAGATGAGATTTTAGATATTGTTTTCATGCTTGCATGACCTAATCTCCTATGCCAAAGCCAAGCATCATCATTTACGACGGAGAAACACATTTTATTACCTAGTTCATCAAGATTGATGGTATAGACATTATTTTGTTTTAAAGCAATCATAGTCATGTTATGATTTGGTTTTTCAATAATGCACATATTTGATTCAAATCTAACGATATAACCTTTATCGCATAGTTGACTAATACTTAAGAGATTGTGTTTCAATCCATCAACTAGTAAAACATCATCAATGGAAAAACTAAATTTGTTACCAATAGTTCCCTTGCCAATGATTTTGCCTTTGTTGTTGTCTCCGAAGGTGACGTACCCTTCTTCTTTGCTAGTGAGCATAGAGAAATGAGATGGATCTCCAGTCATATGTCTTGAGCATCCACTATCGAGATACCATCTCTTGCTCCTAGCTTGTGGGTTTGTCTCTTCTTCTAAAGTCATTAGCGCGTAATGAGCAACTTGCTCGGTGTTGGACTCCTCTTCTTCGGATGCGCTTGAATCATCCCACGTTGCCTTGAACGCCTTCTTCTTTGATGTCCTCTTTTTGGCTTGAGGACAATCGTTCTTGTAGTGTCCCGGTTTTTTGCATTCATAGCAAATCACTTGGTCCTTCTTTTGTTCAAATTTATTTTTTACATTATTTTTAAGTTTGTTCTTTCTTAAATATTTTTTAAATTTTTGAGTCAAAAGTGCAATGTCATTGTCACTGTCCTCATCACTTGATGTTCCTTTCAAGTGGTCTTCTTGAGATTTGAGTGCAATATCCTTCCTGTTCTTTGGAAGGGGGTTCTCGAGCTCGTCATGAGCTTGATATGTCATTTCGTAGGTCATTAGAGACCCAATGAGTTCTTCAAGAGGGAATGCTTTAAGGTCTTTGGCCTCTTGAATGGCCGTAACTTTTGGATCCCAACTTTTAGGGAGGGATCTTAAGATTTTAGTTACTAGTTCAAAGTTAGTAAAATCTTTACCAAGAGCTTTGAGTCCATTGATGACATCCGTAAACCGGGTGTACATGTCTCCGATGGACTCACTTGGTTTCATTCGGAAAAGTTCGTAAGAGTGCACAAGGATGTTGATTTTGGACTCTTTCACTCGGCTAGTGCCTTCATGAGTGACCTCAAGAGTTCTCCAAATATCAAAAGCCGAATCACACATTGAAACACGATTAAATTCGTTTTTGTCTAATGCACAAAACAAGGCATTCATAGCCTTTGCATTTAAAGCAAAAACCTTCTTCTCCGATTCATTCCATTCGCTCATCGGAAGAGAAGATTTTTGAAATCCATTCTCGACAATAGACCAAAGCTCAAAGTCCATAGAAATGAGGAAGATTCTCATGCGAGTCTTCCAATATGTGTACTCCGACCCATTAAACAAAGGTGGTCGTGCAATAGAATGGCCCTCTTGCATGCCGGAGTAAGCCATCTCTCTTGGGTATTAAACCAAATATGAGAGATAACCTTGCTCTGATACCACTTGTTAGGATCGGAGCGGCACTAAGAGGGGGGGGTGAATTAGTGCAGCGGATTAAAACTTCGATTTTAATCAAAATCTTTCGTACGTTAAGAACGAAACTTAAGAAATTTAACTTGAAGGCGTATTCTTAAAGTTGCGCAGCAAGAGTAATACAAGCTAAAGCAGTAAGAAGATTTGCAGTAATGTAAATGACAATAATAAAAAGCAAACTAGAGATTACGCCGATTTTTAGAGGGTTCGGTCAAATGACCTACTCCACTTGCGAGGCCCCTCTTCGATGAGGCTCCCACCTTCCACTAGCAAGTCTCTTGAAATGGAAGGGTAAACACCCCTCTTACAACTTTTTACAAGTAGCTCAACCTCTTACAAATTTTCAATAAGAAAGAAGGAGGAGAACTCTCTAGCAAATTGAAAACAAGACTTGCTAAGACTTTCTAAGACTTTTCTCTCAATCAAAATGCTTCTCAAAAGTTGTAATCTCAGCTGAGATTTGAGGGGTATTTATAGGCCTCAAGAGGATTCAAATTTTGGGTTTCAAAATTTGAATTCTCTTAGGGTTCCCGGTGCTGGAGGTTCCACGCCCAGCCAGGTGGTGCCACCGCCCAGCGCTCGGGTGCTGGACGGTGCAACCGCCCAGCCAAGGAGGTGTCACCGCCCAACACTCGGGTGCTGGGCGGTTTCACCTCCCAGCCAGGCGGTGCCACCGCCTGGCTTTCCGATTCATTGGTTTGGCTTAACTTTAGCCCAAACCAAATCTGACTTTGGGCCCAGTTGGCCCTTAACCAGGATATAGGATTATCTCTTAATCCTAATCCTAATTACAGGTGAACTACATAACACAAAAAAAATATCCTAAGCAAGTTTTTTAACCGCGAACGTCGAGTCTTGTTCCGGCGAGCTTTCCGATGAACTTCTTCCGACGGACTCCCTGCAAGCTCCCAATCTTTGTGATGACTTTAACGAGTAGCTGAGCCTTCTTGGTGATCTCCGCGAGCCTCCGACGATTTCTTCGGCGAACTTCCGACACGTTCCTGATTTCTTCTCGGATGGTTCCTGCAGCATCTCCGATGATTCTTCGGTCTCTTAAACGTCCATCGAGCTCGACTCCGGTATCCTTGCTTTATATTTTCTGGTTATCGTAGTTAATCCTGCACACTTAACTCAATAATATGGATTAGATCAATTAACCCACCAATTGATTATATCATCAAAATCCGAGATTCAACAATATGAATGTCTTATATGACTTGCAAATCCTTGAAAATATCACAAGATTGATATCATGAAATTTATATTGAAAATCTTTATCTTCTGTGTGATATGAATGTCTTATATGACTTGCAAATCCTTGAAAATATCACAAGATTGATATCATGAAATTTATATTGAAAATCTTTATCTTCTATCGTAGCAAAATTCGTCCCGTATCATTTAACTTATGATTTTCATCGAAGTTTCGTACTTACTATTGTTTAATGAGGATAACGATAAGTTCTACGATTAAAACTTATCGGGTTATGCTTGAATCCAATGGGATGGAATTCAAGTGTTTTTTATCTTCTCATAATATGACATATAGATAGGGGGAGTAATGTTTAACTCCGTCATCAATTAATTGTCATCATCAAAAAGGGGGAGATTGTTGAATCTCGGATTTTGATGATATAATCAATTGGTGGGTTAATTGATCTAATCCATATTATTGAGTTAAGTGTGCAGGATTAACTACGATAACCAGAAAACATAAAGCAAGGATACCGGAGTCAAGCTCGATGGACGTTTAAGAGACCGAAGAATCACCGGAGATGCTGCCGGAAAACCGAGAAGAAATCGGGAACGTGTCGGAAGTTCGCCGAAAAAATCGTCGGAGGCTCGCGGAGATCACCGAGAAGGCTCGGCTACTCGTTAAAGTCATCACAAAGATTGGGAGCTTGCAGGGAGTCCGTCGGAAGAAGTTCGTCGGAAAGCTCGCCGGAACAAGACTCGACGTTCGCGGTTAAAAAACTTGCTTAGGATGTTTTTTTTGTGTTATGTAGTTCACCTGTAATTAGGATTAGGATTAAGAGATAATCCTATATCCTGGTTAGGGGCCAACTGGGCCCAAAGTCAGATTTGGTTTGGGCGAAAACTAAGCCAAACCAATGAATCGGAAAGCCAGGCGGTGGAACCGCCTGGCTGGGCGGTGACACCTCCTTGGCTGGGCGGTTGCACCGTCCAGCACCCGAGCGCTGGGCGGTGGCACCGCCTGGCTGGGCGATGGCACCTCCAACACCGGGAACCCTAAGAGAATTCAAATTTTGAAGCCCAAAATTTGAATCCTCTTGAGGCCTATAAATACCCCTCAAATCTCAGCTGAGGTTACAACTTTTGAGAAGCATTTTGATTGAGAGAAAAGTCTTAGAAAGTCTTAGCAAGTCTTGTTTTCAATTTGCTAGAGAGTTCTCCTCCTTCTTTCTTATTGAAAATTTGTAAGAGGTTGAGCTGCTTGTAAAAGGTTGTAAGAGGGGTGTTTACCCTTCTATTTCAAGAGACTTGCTAGTGGAAGGTGGGAGCCTCATCGAAGAGGGGCCTCGCAAGTGGAGTAGGTCATTTGACCGAACCACTCTAAAAATCGGCGTAATCTCTGGTTTGCTTTTTATTATTGTCATTTACATTACTGCAAATCTTCTTACTGCTTTAGTTCCTTATTACTCTTGTTGCGCAACTTTAAGAATACGCCTTCAAATTAAATTTCTCAAGTTTCGTTCTTAACGTACGAAAGATTTGATTAAAATCGAAGTTTTAATCCGCTGCACTAATTCACCCCCCCCCCCCTCTTAGTGCCGCTCCGATCCTAACAAGGTTAACTCCACCAATTGGTTGTCATCAGAAAAAATGGGAAGATTGTTAAATCTTGAATTTTGATAATGAAATAAATTTGTGAATTATTTGACCTAATCTATGTGCTGAGATAAGTGTGCTTGATTAACTATGATAACAGTAAGGTATAAAGTAGATGATGGGCCAGAGTAAAAAATTCTAACGATGTACCGGAAGTCTGTCAGGAGCTCGCCGAGAGTTCGTCAGAAGTTCGCTAGAGGCTTATCGAAAGATCACCGAGAGTTTATTGGAAGATCGTTAAGAGTTCGTCGAGAGTTCACCGGAAGCTCGCCGGAAGTTTTGCCTAGAAGTTCACTAGAGGTTCGCCAAAAGAAAAATCGACATACTAGACTAATTGCTTGCCTTAATCGTAGTTAGAACATTAGTTGAGTTAGGATCGAGAGATAATCCCACTAACTCAATCATGGGCCAATTGGGCCCTTAACATGGCTGAATTGGGTTGGATTGAATAGCCCATTCAGCACCTGAAATCACGACCGACGGTGGCACAACTTGGCAGACCCGGTCTCCCAAGTGTTTTGGGTGGTGGTACTACCGACAGTTAATGCTGCCAATGGTGGTACCGCCCCTGTCAGGCGATAGTACCGCCAGAGCTCGTTCTTCGAGCTTTGTTAGGCGGTGGTACCGCCTAGTGTCAGGTATCATGTGGTGGTATCGCCCAATAATGGTGATGGTACCGCTAGTACTCTAGAAAATCAGGATGAGACACTTTTTTGCTCCAATTTTGAAGCTATTTGGGCATATAAATACCTCACCCTTTTTTGCATGAAAGGGCATGAAAGTATTGGCATAATCTTGAGTCATTGAAGTGTTAATGTGTTGTAAAAGTACTAGAGTACTCCTCCCTTTCTAAGTGTTGAGATCATTCAAGAGAGGTGTGAGACTTGTAAGGGTTATCTCCTAAACCTGAGAAAAGGAGAAATCATTGTAAAGAGGTGGTTGGTCTTCGCCTATTGAAGGAAGACCTTTAGTGGACACTGATGACCTCGATGGAGGAGAAATCAGAAAGAAATTAGAAATGGATGTAGGTCACAACGACCGAACCACTCTAAATTCTGGTTTGCTTTTCTATTTGTGCAATTTACATTACTGCAAACTTGTTTAACCTTCTCTTTGCACTCTTATAAAAGCTTTCAAGTTCAGTTTCTTTCCAAAACAGATTGAATCGAAACAAATATTTTTCGGAATCAATGCTTTTATTTGCTGCACTAATTCACCCCCCCCTCGTAGTGCCGCTCTTAGATCCTAACATCTTGAATTTTGATAATGAAATCAATTGATTTATAATTTAATCTATGTATTGAGAAAAGTGATGCATAACTATCTACGATCATGGAAAGACAAAACAATTAAAGAATTAGACGTTGGGCTAGAGTCAAAAATCGGGTATCAGGCTAGAAGAATCAGACAATATGCTGAGAATGGATGGATCGAGCATTACACCAAAAGGTTTGGACGATGCATCAGAAGCTCATCGGAAGTTTGTCAAGAGTTCATCGGAAGTTCAGATGAACAATTGACATGCCGGATAACTAAGATTGCTTATATTATAATTGTTTTAACCTTAATTATAATAGTCAGGTGTCAATTTGAGTTAATTTAAGGAGAAATTATACTAACTCAATTAAGAGCCTATTGAGCCCGAATCAAATTGGGCCCGATGGATGACCTATTCAGTGACCTGGAGCCACATTAGGTGGTGGCACTACCAGGGCTGGCGATGGAACTACCTGAAGCTTAGCCTCCCAAGTAGTCTGGGTGGTGGTACGGTCGGTAGTTAATGCTGCTAGGCGGTGATGCCACACAAGCGGGGTAGTGGTACTGTCAGAGCCCAATCTCCGAGGCCCTATCAGATGGTCATACCACTCAGACTAGTAGTAGTACCGCTAGAGCAGGGTTGTCAAGCGATGGTACCGCTAATACCTCAGAAACCCAAGATAAGACACTTTTTAGCTCTATTTTTGAAGCCATTTGGAGCCTACAAATACCATAATTTTTCTTGCTTGCCCAAGTAAAAAAATTTAATAAAAAACTTATGATCTAAGTGAGAAAACTCTATTGTAATCCCTTGAGAGTTCTCCTCCTCTTCTCTAAGTGTAATTTCTATTTAAGGGAGGGTTGAGAAAACTGTAAATATTATCTCTTAAACCTATAAAAAGAAGAATATAGTTGTAAGAGGGTAGTTGATCTTTATCTATTGAAAGAAGATTAATAGTGGAAGTCGATAACCTCAACGGAGGAGGAATCGAGAGTAGATATAGGTCATGATGATCGAACTATTATAAATTGGTGTACCTTTTCTTCTTTGCTTTTTTTTTTATATTGCTTACTGACTGCTCGTACTTCATACTTTCTCTAAGTTCAAACGTATTTTCGATACGATTTTATCGAACAAAGTTTTCAAATCTTCGACGTTTTTACGTAAGCACTAATTTACCCCATCTTTAGTGTCGATTTCAGTTATAATATAATATTCTCATTAGGTCTTACTAAATAAGAAAACTATTCATCCTTCTTTACCATAGGATAAAACTATTTCTTACATAAATTTTTTCATGAAAAAATATATAAAAATAACTAATGATATTTTTATTGAAATTTTTATCATCGAATCTTTCTGATTTTGATAGCAGTTTGTTGAGAAGAGAAAAGACTTAACTACCAAAAAGTAAAATCATAAAAATCAACAAATAGATAAAAAAAAACAGAAGACACAATGCAAGGTTTGGTAACCCGTGCTTATACCTATGGAGAAAATTATATTTTAAAAAAATTAAATATAAAAAATAAGTTTCTTTTTAGTCAACCCAAGCTGAAAATTCCTTGTACACCCTCTCCCAAGTACATAAAATATTAGGGGCATCCGAATTAATTTTCTCTATCTTTTTCCTACTAAAACATTGAGATTCATATAATATTATAAAATAAATAAAATCTGGCTCACTACTGATCTTTATAACACTTGAAATTCAGTAATTTGAATCTTATTAAAACTATAAAAAAAAAAAAAAAACACTTGCCAACAACAACCGTTATCCCACATCAAAGAACTAAAAGTTTGACCGAGATCAAAAGGATATTGGCTCTAAATAGGTAGTTTTATTTGGTTTGCCATAATGAGAGAATAAATAGGTCTGATGATGATTAGCATAAAAAGTCGAGGTCGAGTGAATAACTATTACAATCATCAGGTACTCATAATGTCATTAAAAATTTGATTTTGACGCACCTCGATGTAGAAACTAAACATGAGGGTTTTACATTTAATGGAACAAGTTTTGAACACTAGAGAACCAAGAGAATTTTGATGGTCATGATAACAAGTTGGATCAAGGAATCGTGTGTTTTTCAGCACCAACGTTTTTGGCCTCCGTCACCCTTTTTATTGCGTCAGCAGATTGCTACGCTGCCTTTATTTATTATTGAACTCCACCACATATACTGGTGGGTGGGAGAGTCGAAGAAAGAGGAGTTTGAATCAAAAAATTAGAGCAAAATAGTGTTGGACGATTCTTATCTACTTCTAAGAGGTTAAATCGAATTAATCGGATATGCTAAAGACGGCAAACGCAAATTGAGATCTAACTGATCTTTTATTTTAATTGCTTAATTGGGTCGGTTGAACTCCAATTTTAGTTCTGCTTGCTGGCTGATCAAATTAAATTAATAAAAATGAAAATGAAAATATTTCTTGTCGCATTCGAATGCATGGCTCAAGTCGCATATCAGCCGGCACTTAAGTCTTCAAATTGCGGCTGCCATGTCAGTAACTCCAGACTTAAGCCGTGATGTTGAGCCAGTCAACTTCTAATTTGTCACGATATTGATTGTAATATCTCGTCAGATCCGATCCGATCCTCGTAATGTTGTCTTCGATAATTCCATCGACTCAGTAAAGTCTGCAGGTAGTCATAATTAGGCAATTTCCAATCCTTTAAAAATATTAATATAATTGCCCGTTCAGAGCTCTCCTGCGCAAGCGGCATTTAGATCCTCCATCCATCCCCTTCTCCTTGCATGTACCTCCAAGGGTGACAGCATCGAAGAGGGGAAGATTAGATCGGGCGCGATGGATCCCTCCGTCACCTCTCCGTCTTTCTCCTCATCCGCCTCGTCTTCCTCCTGGTTCGCGGGCATTGTCCGCGGCCGCTCGATCAAGTCCAGCTCCGGCGGCGGCGCTCCCTCGATCGCCGTGTCCACCGATGGGGTCGGCCCGGGGAGTCGTAAGAACCAGCTCCGTGGTGCTCTGTTCAAGTACGGCCCCAAGCCTATTCAGGTACAACAATGTTTGAGAAGTAGGATCATATGCTTATGTCCTTTATCGCATTCTTGCTTGTTGTGGATTAGAAGATAACTCTGGTTCATATCAACGATCTTCCCGTCTGTGTGGTGTTGATGTTTGAATTATTGATGCGTGAATCGAAGACATACCCTTTCGGTTGGGCCGCAGGCTAGTGTTGACTTAGGTTTTCTTGAACGATTTTTGAACCAATCGCCTGCATGACACTTCCTCCTTCGAAACCTAAATTATCTTCCGTAATTAGTATTATCTTTGGTTTGGCTCTATTTGGAAGGAATCTTTTGAATTTCATGTAGGCATCGCAAACTTTTGATTCTTGTATCTATCTCCTTCACTGTATCTTTGGGTTTTTCTATTGACAGGATGAAGTTTTGACGGCGATATATATGTATGTATATTCGAGGTTTCCTCCTAGTATGCCTTTAAGTTAATCTACTAGTTCACTGAAGACCCATTTAAGTCACCAAAGAAAAGGTCTTTCATCTTCTTTGCCTCTTGAATTATTGTGACCCTTGGATCACAAGTATTTTCCTCATATAATTAGCATTCTAATATATTTTGTCAAGTGTCTTCAAGGAATTTTTGACGTCGGTAAACAATGTATATATCTTTGACAGATTCAGTTGGATCTTTACATATTAATTTTGTGAGTGAACATGAGTTTAAATTCCTTAACTTGATTTAGTGCCTTTTTGGATCTCTTAGTAGGCCATGTATATGTGTGATTTCAAAATCCAAAAATCCTATTAAATTCATTGTAAGCATTAAAAGAACAAAGCGTCTTTTTCCATTTCCCAGGGGCTTTGTTGGTGGTAATTCTGTTTTCTTGATTCTTTTCTTTATGTTGAACCCATTCTTGACATGATATGCCAAAATTCTTAGTTAATGGGAAAGAGATTTATGAGCATCCAAAGTTGGGTTCAATGTTCACGACACACTAGTAGATGACGCTTGGGTTTTCTGAAAGGCGATTCAGAACTTGTTTGCAAGAGAGAAATGGAAGTCAAGCTTGCTGACTTGATGATCTAAGAGGAGAGATCGTGAGAATAAAGCTTATGGATTAAGATCTATAGTCAGGCACCAGAAAGATGTCACTCAAGATTCAGGATGTTACGTGATGATCACCTAATATCCAATCTCCAATTTAAGAAGACCACCTTCAGGTTGGGTAGGAAGCTTTCTTGTGGAAGCTGAGGATAGATTGAAAAATCGTGAAGTAAAATATTAAGAGAAGTTTCTGATGATGGGCTGAGGTGGAAAGAAGTTGAAGGGCATGAGAACCAATGGTTCAAGTTGGCGAAATGAAAGAGGAGTGCAGAGTTGTTGCCTAGATCATTGTAATAGAAGAACATCTTGCCATTTCCTTTGACTTTGATAGGATATTTCCCCATCCATCATGGGCCTTCTTTCTTCGAGTGAAGAAGGTGTCCTCCAAAAGATAAATTGAGAGAGAGAAGAAAAGAGAAGAAAGAAATTGAGAGAAGGCAAGAATGGGACAGAGAGGAACTGTAAAGGGTTTATTGTTGCCAATGCAATTAAATTTTTTTTTTTATCCCTGTAGGGCTTGTTAGATCTTTCTGTATAGACTTTCATAACTTCCATTTCAAATTGATATGCAAAGTAGAACATAACAGGACTTACACCACACATGCTGAAAGATTTGAGGAAGCTGTTTTTGCAACCAATTTCAATTTTTTTCTCTAGCAAGGGCATTCTTGGATTGTCAATGGAATTTTTTCAAGAATTCTGCAATGACATTAAATAGGACATTCTAAGTGGATTTGTGGAATTCTATCATGCCAAGTGTAGTCTTCAACATTTTAATTATGGTTTTATCAATCTTATACTAAAGACTAAAATTGCTTCTAAATTCGTGAACTTTAAACCCAATTTTCTCCTTAATTGTTCACTAAAAATTTTCAAGTAGGTTCTTGCTTCAGGCTAGTGAATGGTTTTCCATTTTTACTCTCTACAAATGTGCCTTCATCATGGTCTAAAATACTACTAGATAGATACATATCATCAGTCCAACCAAGTGCTGGTTTGGAACGTGTAGCTCAGTATCACTCAATATATCATTCATTTTTCTTTTGTTATTTTGCTAAGCAATGCAGGGCAGTACATGTTGATATATACCCTAGTATCTCAATTCTGTACCAATTTGACAGGTTTTTCAAATCATAAAATCTTGGCCTTCATCTATGTGATTGTTTTTGATAGGATGTTTATTTTTTTTTTCTGATTTCATGCCCCGATATTGGAATACTAGTTGAATTTGATAATCCTTTTTTGACACTGTCCTTAGTGATGCGCACCATTTAGGTCTTTATTCATGAAACTCAGCTAGGATCTGCAGCACTTCGAAGGCCCTTCTTTTTATTTTTATATTCTTGTCTCTCTTCTCTTCTTCGCCATATCTCTCTCTGCAAATACATCTTTAAAAGGGAAAACAACTAATTGACTTATATGACATCTAAGTTAGAGCTTCTGGACACAAATTTGACAAAGGAATCTAAAGACTTTCAGATATTGTCTTTCAAAATATAAATTAAAATACAATAATATTCCTAATTTTAGGAGTTCTTGGAGGCCATTTCCAATGGTCAATTTTATAGGAGTCCTAATTCTGACTTGACATGGATGTAGCTCAGTAATTCACAGATGAGTAAGATAATGCTGTTATCCTATGCCAACTAGGATTGGCACTATTACCAAATCAAGTGGGTCTGATTGTCGTCAAATCATGAGTATAGCCGGGTAGATGATAAGGAGGATTTTCATGTCACCAAAAGGTGCTGCTTAATATCCTATTAATGATTTGGTTGTTGGGATCTAGCAGAGGGCCCTCCCAGGTAATTGTCATCAAATCATGAGTATAGCTGGGAAGATGATGATGAAGATTTTCATGTCAATGTCACCAAAAGGTGCTTCTGAATTTCCAATTGTTGACTGGTTGTTGGGATCTAGTAGAGGGCCCTCCCAGATAATTGTCATCAAATCATGAGTATAGCTGGGAGGATGATGATGAAAATTTTCATGTCACCAAAAGGTGCTATTGAATATCCAATTGTTGATTGGTTGTTGGGATCTATTAGAGGGCCCTCCCAGATACTATGGGTCCCAAAGCCAACTTGGTTTGGCTATTTAGATTAGGTTTCTTGACAATCTTCTAGGTTGATGTCAAGGTTAAGGAAGGTGTTATTTGGGTTTAGGAATTTTCTGAGCATCCACAATACAAAGATGTAAGTCATTGCTATAAGTACATGGTCCACATCTTGACCATAGTGGCTTCTTCCTGTATCGTCAAGATGGAGCATCTGTTGTGGTTCTGAGGCTAAAATATATGTAGTACAACCTCATTGGACAAGATTTGCAATATCATGACTTTAAGGCCACAGATAAATTGATATGTTATTCTGTCATTCACAAGCCGAACAGGTTATTGTTGAAGCTAGACTTTAAGAGGCTTTCGATACATCTCACGGAGTTTTCTTTCTATTAGATGCTTGGGTCTTTGGGTCTAAATGTTTCTCTTTGTTAAGAGATATTTTGTTCAAACAAATATTCAAGCCTTTCGATGACACTCGTAAATAGTTTTGTTTGAACAAAAGCCTCATGCAAGGAGATGCTTTGTCCTTGTTGCTCTTTATGTTGATTAAAGAGCACATGCTACTCCTGTTTGTGCAGTTGAGTCGCAGTTTCTAAGTTAACCTAAGATTACTCCTATTCATTTGGAGCAAGGCAATCTTCCTAGGAAATCAATTTACAGTCAATTGCAAATTATCTAACCCTTCTCTTCCTTATCTAGGGCTTCCTCTTAGACTTGGGCCTTTAATCAAATGAGGCTGTAAGGTAGTTTGAGCTTAGGCTGGGTAGTTAGAATAGCCAATTTTAATAGAAGGAAGATTGATTCCTAATTCACTGCTTTAAAATTTTCTCACTTATTATCAAAAGTGGTTTATCAAAATACCAAATAGTATTAGGTCTTTCTCTCACAGAGGTGTAAAGATACAAAAAATGGATCATGTTTATCATACTGGTCAGTAATTTTCAAAGGAAAAATTAAAGTAGATATGGAATTATTATTAATGAGGGGGTTGGCTGCTGGCTGAGAAGCAGTGGCGGTGGTGGTTGTTGGCCGGGAAGCAGCGACCCTTTCTCACTGCGAGGAGGATGGGCGTGGCCGCTGGCTTTCACCTCTTTTTTTTTTTAGATGATAGTTACAGCGAGGTGTTGTGAGAAATTACAGCGAGAATGTCGAGGATCGCTATTCTGATACTAAATGATAAGACCCCTAGGATTTTATCGTAGAAGAAGAAGGAGAAAAGGGATGATCACTTCGAGAGGATCGGCCTCCTAAGGTTTGTCAAAAGACTGGATAATATTTCATTGATTGCTGAAAAGAAACAGATACATTCCTATTTATAGAGTTTTACCCAGAGTTCACCAGGACTTGAACTCTTAATAAATAAATATCAAATAAACTCCTATCCCACTCTTACTGAATTAGACCAACTCAATAAAACATTGTTCAAAGCTTAAAAAATAAAGGGATCCTAATACTTCCTCTTCTTCTATTGTCTCGGTAATAAAACACAAAGGACGATGAGGATCTCTCGCCTCATCAAGTAGAGGATCCTCTTGGTTCTCTATCGCTTCGACCCACTCTAACATCGACTCTGAATATTCGTTGTAGAAATAGAGGTTGATAGGATTAATCTCTAGTTCCTCTAGCTCTTTGTCCAGCTCGGCACATTGCAACCTTAGCTGTATGTTATAGTGGACATATACCAGTTTCTCCAAGCGTCTATGCGATAGTCTGTTGTGGACTTTAGTGTGAATCAATACGAACATTGACCAATTACATTCGCAACCACTAGATGTTGTTGTTTGTGAAAGTACATGAATGACAACTTTCCTTACATTTGGTGCGTTCCCTCCATATTGTAGACACTACTCGACTGCGAAAAGATATAAATAAGATTTTATTAGCATAACAAATATAGTTGATAATCAATATGTGTAATTTTTTCTTACTAGGATTCATAATCTAATGACACGATACAACTACAATATCAGAGAATGACCAATTGAATCTCGGAATAATTAGCCCTCCATAATAGCATTGGTTGTATCAGTAGTATTTGACAAGAGTCGATATATAACACTTCTTAGTGCTGTTAGTAAATCATTTTGCGTTCCAAAAGCATATTGAAATTGAATTGTCGAGTTTAGATAATACGTTGCAAGACATAATTTTGTTAATAGGAATTTTTTATACAATAAAAATTATGAATTAAATTATACTGAATATGAATTTACCTACATTATAGATATCTAGGTCCATATGAACTTCAGCCCTACGATCAATGATCAGTAGGTATTAGTCGGCCTTAAAATAATCTTTGAATGCTTTCTTGACCTCTTCTCTTGCTCTGATTAGCATATGTTTAAGATAAGGCATCTATGGACGCTTGTTCATATCGACCTTACGGAGGACAACATAAAGTGGTTCCATACTTTTTATGATTTCAATCACGATCTTCCAAAATCCAGAAGAAAGAATGGTCTTTTTCATTTTCTTTCGATCGCTTAATCTCGAATACCTAGAATCAGACCATTCCTATGAGGTGATCATTGCCTTGAGGCCTTGCCTCTTTTGTTGTAATGACTTTAAGACAATGAAATTAGTAGCAAACCGAGTGACTCGAAGTCGGAGTATCTCACCCGAGTGATTCCTACACCATTGCCAATGCAGTCACAATAAATACATTGTCAATGATGGTAGTTCCCATCCATCTTTTGGGCATGAGCCCAAGCATCATTATATGGCTATTCCTTTAGTGTCATGTTCCTATCAAATTTAAATCAAATAAGCTATAAACATGTCAAATACCCTAATAGGTATTAAAGATGTTGAATTGACCCAATATCGATCAAATTTCGATTAAATCATCATTAAAACCACTAATCGCAACATTAAAAAACTTTATTAAAACTTAATTAAACCTATTTTACCATAATATGTTAAATACATAAAAGCAACATTAAATACGTAATTTTGATCAATTATAGGTCAAATTACAATTTGAATCATCATTAGATACAATAATCACACAATTATCATAATTAATTACCTACTAATTATTTATCTTTGAATATTTTAAATATGTCATACACCCTAATAGGTATTAAAGATATTGAATTGACTCAATATCGATCAAATTTCGATTAAATTATCATTAAAATCACTCATCGTAGTATTAAAAAACTTTATTAAAACCTAATTAAACCTATTATACCATCACAAACATATGATCCAATACTTAATATGCATGAAATATAAACATTTGACCTATTAAGTATTTAATTTCAAATAAATCAATATTAAATACACTAATCACAACATTAAAGACCTTAATTACTCCCTAATTAATACTATTATACAATCAAAAGAATATCAAACAATATATTAGACATTAAGTCATACATCATATAGAATACGCTTAATCATCTTATAAATCAATAAAAATCTTTAAAGTGAATACATATCTCTTGATTAAAAAATTCTTCCTCTTAATCCTCCTAAATTAGTTTTCTTAAATTTGATTCAATCCACAAATCATTGCTTTGTTAAGTTTAGAAGAGTGAAAATGTGAGAATAAGAGAGATTATGAGTAAAAATTAGTTTAAGAGAGTGTGAGAGTGAAATGGATTGAAAGAGGAAGAAGGAAAGATTTTGAAAACCCTTTAGGATGCCTCCAATAGTCAAATTGACTGTTTGAAGACCGTTATCAATAGTTAACGATCAGTTTCGATCGTTACCGCCCGTTACAAGTCGGTAATGGTCGAAATCAATCGATACCGCTTGGTATAGGTCGGTAACGGTCGAAATTTCAGTCATTACTGCCCGATACAACCTCGTATCGCCCGATACGAGGCCAAAAATTTGATACTGCTCAGTAGCAAGTGGTCCGTATATTGATAGGTTGGCAGGCTGATACATATTGCTCATACCAGGCGGTATGGTACAAAATTAAAAACCCTGATATCAATCATATTGTACAAAGATACTATAGTATTAGATTACCATCATTTAACTCATACAAAAACCGAAAACTTTTAATTTGTAGCTTGTGAGATAATGCTGTGTCCTACATGCATAGTGTAAGATAATATAAAAAGCAAGTAAGATAAACATTTGGAACATCCTATTCCTATGATGTCTACTTTCGTTTACAGGTTTACTACTTTCTAATTCTTCTCTGTCCTCTCCCTACACTATTTTATCTAAGATATACAGTTTCGAATAATATCGCCTGGTACGGGCGGTACATACCAGTCTAACAATAAACCGGTACGCGGACCGCCCAGTATATATATATATATATATATCGAACGGTATACCGCTCAGTACACGGTACCGTATTGTACCGAGAGAAGGTCGAAACTTCGGTACGGTACGATGTTTTAATCCTTGATTTTATTTGTACTATAGATGATACTGAGTGAGAAATATTATGCCCAAGGTTTTTAATTTCGAATAATACCACTCGGTACGGGTGGTATGTACTTGTTCGCCAGCAGACCAGTATACGAACCGCTTGCTATCGGGCAGAATGTTGGATCTCACCCCGTATCGGATGATACGGGGCTATATCGAGCAGTAACAGTTGAAATTTCGATCGTACATGCCCGACACAAGTTGGTAACGATCGAAACGACTGTTATTGACCTGTAACAGTGTTCTAATGGTCAAATTGACCAATGGAGCCCTTTCTCATGGGTTTTAAACCCATCCTCCCCCTTATTTCATTCCATTTCACTCTCACACTCTCTTCAACTACCTCAAACTCATTTTTTTTACATTCTTTTTCTTATTCTCACATTTGTACTTTCCTAAACTCTACAAAGCAATGATTTATGAATTCAATCGAGGCTAATTTGGGAGGATTAAGAGGAAGAACTTTTTAATCAAGAGCAGTACGACCAACAGTAGTACGGTGATAGTTGGTCATACTTCTCCGAGCAACAGTATAATACGGAGCATCAGATCAGTAGCAAAAGTAGAAGCTCTAACATTCACCAATACATGCCTCAGGAGTTGCCTCGGACAAATATGATTAATGATAATCAACCTATGATCATCACCACATTGATGAACCAATGGCATACTGTGTATCAACACACTATATCGTGGGATCAATTTCAGGATTGAGTCCAACAAACATATCATATTGATATGCAGATGCATAGGATCAAGGACCCCGATCCACCACTTGTGGAGACCCATCGTTCGTTTTGGTGGTATAATCAGTAATCAAGTATATCTACATATGTGATTTTTTAATTCATTTGAATTTTAAAGTTTATATTATAACAAAATAATCTAATAATTCAAATGATTTTTCTGTAGATATTTCACTATTTACAAAAGGACAATTCGTAATGGATCGAAATACGAACCTTGCACAAGACTATTCCTGAAAGCTCGAAAAAGATATGTGATACTATTCTTACCTAATTTACATTGATTTTGCTAAACTTATATTATTACTATATTTATTTCTAACTTAAAACCCCTATCCTGACTTTTTTTTTTATTTTTCAGGTATTTTCAGAGGATTTTATGCCTAAATTAGGTGTACCACTCGGTACACTATACCGTATCGTATTGAGCAAAGCTCGAAACTCTGGTACGGTACGAAATTTCAATCCTTGATTATGCCAACCTATGATTTTGATTTCACATTGCCTACTTTCGGTTCAATAAGTGACTTAATGCATCTGAGGTTCGGTTCATTAGTTTGCAACTTTTCTTTTACATGCTTGGCATTAATCCAATACTTGAATGGCACTTGTATCAAGATTTAAGTTTATGAGACTGGTTCCACTAAATTGGGGATTAATGACTGTTATGCCTAAAACTGAGGCCTGTAGCTTTTTTAGCTTTGAATCCTAATGCATGTGCTATCCACATTCTAGATCTAATGCTAGGTGGGTAATGGAAGATCCAACGACAACTTTGGAGGACATAAATCCTTACCTGTGATGCTGTTCACATGAGCTTTTCCTTGATCAATATTTACATACCAACTTTGGAGAGATGATGTGAGCATCTGATCTTAGAACTTTGTCAAACCTTCAACGCAGTCTTCTTGATTCTGAATTGAAATTTGGGCAAAGGTGGAAGTGACCTGTCTTGGATTTATCTAAATGGAATTTAGGCACATTGTGAAGCATGGTTTTGAGCTTTGGTAGGTTCTGTCCCATGCTGACCACATCCTTGCATGCCAGAATGGTATTGATGCAAGGGTCTATGCTATACCAAAATTTGTATCGATACACCTTCATGCATGTTGTTGCCTTGAGCCAGTTAGCATGGACCCGGTGGCTTGCTTTTCAGCACAGGCTGTTGTATTTTAAAATGTTGTGCATATCTGTGACTGATTACGCTTGCTTGGTGAAAGCCAAAAGTATCTAAAGATTCTAAACTACCATGATATTATATTAGTCTAGAGAATTGATACATGTTTGCATTCTTCAGTTGAGAATGATGATTTTCATTTGGCTGAATAGTATGTTCTCAATGTTCTATTTTCCTATGCAAAATGCTAAGTTTTTTATCAATCTGATACTATGTACAATATACAACTAGAAACTGGAGAATATCAATTCATAAGTGGGTTGTGGCAAAATTTAATCCATAAGTGGATAATATTTACTCCTATTTTTGTAGGTTGCTTTCAAAACTGGTGAGTTCAACCAACAAGTCATTTTTGTTGGTGGTTTGACAGATGGATTATTGGCAACTGAGTATGTTTCTTTTAATTTAACATGCACTTTTTGTCAGAGTTTTCTTGTATCTAATAATTGTTGTACCTGGTTGTACTATGCATCTATTGGTATCAAAATCAAGTCTAAATGCTTGGCATACTTGCATTTGTAAATATCACCTACAGGAATAATTTGGTTGGGTAGTATTTAAACTTTATTCATACTTCAGTTCTGGTCGTGTCATTCACATTGAGCAAATTAATTTGTCAATATGTAGTTTGACCTGATTATTCACAATACATACGGCTCTTCCTTTCAGCAATTCTAGGCCTCTCTTCCTCAGCAAATTAACCCCTCATTTTCTCTAATATCCTGTGCATTGTGGCCCCTTGTTCCTCTTATGGCAGAGCTAGGAGTTATTTCTTGTTGCCTCAAGATTTAGATGATGACCAAATCATAACATATGGTATATTCGTTGATCATGTAACTGTCTCAACCAGAGCTAAAATTTAAATTCAATCCTCAGCAGATCATTTTATCAAAATTTAGTAATAAAGAAACAAATTCAATTTGCTAAAACGCTTATGGCATGAATCATCATAACTGATGCAACACTCATTGCCATGCCTCCTTATTTCCTTGGTGACAGTGCTGCTGCCTCCTCTTACTTGTCCTCCGCCACCTTCTCCACCTTTTCTTTCTCCTTTTCCTCCTTTTCCTCTATCTCCTCTGCCTCATCTGTCTCATCCTCCACTTCTTCCTCTTGCTTTGCCTTCTCCTCCTCTGTCTTCTTGTAATCCTCTCTACTCTGGTCTGGATGATACCAACCCCTACTTCGGTTTGGTATGCCTGCTCTGTATCAGTACCATATTGGTTCAGCTGCCAGCTGGTATTGATATTGGAACAAGATTTTAATCCATGTCTTGAACAGGAGTGAATTAATATGAATCAATTTGAACCATAATAGGCAAATTATAGTTCCCCCAAGCTTTTAGTTCTATTTTCTTTATATTGTTGAAGAAGATAATACAAGTTTCTGTATAGTGCTCTTTTATTTGTATTATGCCAAATTCAAGAAACCCCATTATTTTTGCAGATACTTGGAACCTTTATCTATTGAGTTGGAAAATGCAAAATGGTCCCTGGTGCAACCTTTGCTGTCTTCATCATATATTGGATATGGCACTTCCAGCTTAGATCAAGTATGACTTCCTAAATTTATTACTTGTGTAATTGCTAATTTTTTTTTTGTTAAATTCGGTTTCTTTTATGTGAAACATATAAAAACCACAAAAAAGATCCTTGTTTGACTCCATACTACATGTATTTCTGCATCATTCTCCTTAAGATGTCTCATGAACTTAGTTTAGCCCATTAAAAATAAATTTTATTAATTCCCTTGACTTAACTAAGTTAAACTTGTTAAAATACAGTGTATGAGCCTATGAGGTTATAGTTGCTTATGTGTTCTCTCTCACCCATCATAGATGATGATCATAAAAAAATAATGATATAGTTGAGCATAATATTGAAATTATCTTATTGTAATGGATCATCTGGTCCAAAGTATAACTTGACAGAAGTTTATATGATCAGGGTAAGTTTATATGCTAATATTAGCACATGGGTTGATCATCACCGACATCATGTCCTTGGCACTTGGAATCAAGGTTCGCAATACCGTACCGTACCAGAGTTTCGACCTGGGCTCGGTACCGGTACGGTACGGTATACCGCTCGGTACACTCAGGTGTACCGAGCGGTATATTCAGGCGTGTCGAGCACTGTAGCAGTGCTACACTGCTACAGTACTGCTACAGTACCGGACCGGTAACAGGCGGTCCGCGTACCGGAAGCCTGTCGGACCGGTACGTACCGCCCGTACCGGGCGGTACGGACCGGTACTGCAAACCATGCTTGGAATAATCAATGACATATAGATGCCTAGCTATCAAGGTTCACCTTCTTATGTTGTTTCATCTTGAGGGCTTTCTTATCTGCCAATCTCTGACTGCATTTTTAATTTTTGTGGGGCATTTATGTATTTGGCCACATTGGGAAATCACCAACCAAAAGCATCTTAAGTATTGATATTCGCTCCACCATTGCCATTGCAATCATAATGGATGTATTGTCAATGATGATAGCTTTCTAAACGTTGAGCATGTTACCATGCCAAATCTAATCCCTAGTTGATGGTAGGATTTCTTTAAGTGCATGGTTAGTAATCATGTGTCGAAGTCTATTTTGTTCTTTGGTCCATCATCTCTCTATTGCCAACATCATTCCCACAAACAATGCCAATTTTAATTGCCAAGAATTTTGGACCAACAAGATGTAGATGGTTTATAAGCCATTTACAAGGATTAAAATTTCGTACCATACCGGGGTTTCGAGCTTCGCTCGTTACGATACGGTACTGTGTACCGAGCAGTATGCCTACACCTAATTTAGGCATAAAATCCTTCGAAAATACTTGAAAATAAAAAAAAATTAGGATAAGGTTTTTAAGTTAGAAATAAATATAGTAATAGTATAAATTTAGCAAAACCAATGTAAATTATGTAAGAATAGTATCATGTATCTTTTTCGGACTTTGAGGAATAGCCTTATGTAAGGTTCGTATTTCGGTCCGTTACGGATTGCTCTTTTGTAAATATTGAAATATCTATAGAAAAATCATTTGAATTGTCAATTCACAAATCGTTGCTTTGTAGAGTTTACAAGAGTGTAAATGTGAGAAAAAATGAGTTTGAGGTAGTTTAAGAGAGTGTATGGGTGAAATAGGGGAGAAGATGAGTTTAAAAACCCATAAGAAAGGGCTCCAACGATTATTTTGGCCGTTGAAGCACTGTTGCAGATCGGTAATAGTAGAAATCGATTGTTACCAAGTTGTGCTGAGCGGTAACAGTCGAAATTTTGATCGTTACCGTCCGATATATCCCGTATAGTCCAATACAGGGTGATATTGAGCATTCCACCCGGTAGCGGGCGGTCCGCGTACCGGTACGTACTGCCCGTACCGGACGATATTATTCGAAATTAAAACCCATGGCCATTTGGATGATGACTGGGGCTTATGGTGGGACTGAGAGGGAACTTGGTCTTTCAATGCTCAAGTCAGCTTGTTAGGAGTGAAGAAGCAGTAAACCAAAAGTTATAATGTTGAAGTTATAATGTTGAAGTTATAATGCTTGCCTAGGTGCCCGCATGAGCGAAACAAGGCACTTTGAAATATTAAAATAAAAAAAATAAAAAAATATAATTAACAAATAATGATTAATATTGCTAAAATCTAAATAAAGACTATTATATGCTAAAAGTAGTTAACAATCTACTATTAACAGTATTTAATCTATTGTTAACAATAGTTAGAGAGGAGAAAAGAGTCACTAACAGTGGAAAGTGGAAAAGGAGAGGGTGGCGGTTACGGATGAACTTTCGGATGATAGCAGTAGCGATGGAGGAAGCTACGAACAGCATCATCAATGGCGGAGGAAGCTTCAGATGACAGTAGCAGCGACGGAGGAAGTTGCGAATGACAATAGCAGAGACGGAGAAAGCTTCAGATGGTGATAGCGGCAATGGCAGAAGTTGTGGCCGCTGACATCGTGGGTGAAGGAAGCTTCAGATGTATCCGTCGGTGGTAGAGGAAGCTGTGGGGCCTCTCCATCGACGGTGGAAGGAGCTACATACGGAAGCAACGATGGCGGAGGGAACTACACACGAAAGCTAGACCTTTGGACCCGTCCATCGATGGCAAAGGAAGCGTCAGTGGTGAAGGTAGTGGTAGAGGAAGCGATGGCAGCGAAAGCAATGGCTACGTATGAAGTAGGGTTTATGGCTTGGGGTCGCGTGGGGGGATGGGGTTTGCGTGTGCAAATTTGGTAACATTATATTACTTGGTTCAATCGAAGTGGACGCTGACATCGTGGGTGAGGGAAGCTTCAGATGTATTCGTTGGTGGTAGAGGAAGCTATGGGTCCTCTCCATCGACGGTGGAAGGAGCTACAAACGGAAGCAACGATGACGGAGGGAACTACACACGAAAGCTAGACCTTTGGACCTGTCCAACGATGGCAAAGGAAGCTTCAGTCCTATGCGTCAGCGGTGAAGGTAGTGGTAGAGGAAGCGATGGCAGCGAAAGCAATGGCTGCGCACGAAGTAGGGTTTATGGCTTGGGGTCGCGCGGGGGGCAGGGTTTGCGTGTGCAAATTTAGTAACATTATATTACTTGGTTCAATCGAACCATCTAAGCTATTGTTCAATCAAATGCTTTGTTTCAATTGGGCTCTCGCCCGAGGCGCCCTGCATCTGGGTTCAGGTGAGTGCCTAGGTGGTGTTTCATTGAAGCGCACTGCTTGATCGAGGCTTGAGGTGCTCGAGCCTCGCCTCACCTCACCCGAGCATCTACGCAAGCACCCGAGCGCCTATTTAAACCCACTATTGTTGTATTTACTTATTTAAAGTAAAGAGACAAATAAAGACTTGCACATGTTGTTTATTGAGTTTTTATATATTCAGTGAATTTGAAATGGGAAAATGTTATCTAGTTTTATATTGTGCTGATACTGTATATGCAAGATAGAGTTGCCTTTATTGCAGTACAAAAGGAGTGTTTAGTGAGTTTTCTATCACATGATTATCATCAAATGTCACCTTCAAATCCTTATTTTTTTGGCATTGGTAGTGTATGAACTTTCTAGGTGTGTTTTTAATAACTTCTATCATGTGTTTTCTATTTGCTTATGTTAATATTTGCAATGATGAGAATCTAATTGTGATTAATCTTAAATTTGATCTAATATATTTTTAGAAATAAGGTATTTTACTAAGCAGAAATTAGACCATACATATGAAATATGATTTTGACCAATACCAAGGAAAAATGGTATTGTAAGAAATGAATAATCTTTGGATGGAAAAGTTTTAGGTATACTGCATTTGTTGCTTGGTATGAATGGGAGATTGATGAAGATAATATATCATAAAATTAAAATGGGTTTGGCTAAAGTGGAGACAGGTTTGAATGTTGTATGACTATCATGTGTGTGCCCTTAGAATCCAAGGAAGATTTTATTAGACAATTATAAAACTAGCTATATGGTTAGAATTTTGGGTAATTAGGAAACAATATGAGAAGAAAAAGTTATTGACTCTTAAAATGAGGATTGAGATGAATGCGTGCAGTTAAAGAGAATAAAATATAGTTAACTTCATGACTAATTAAAAATATTTTGATCAAGAATAAAATGTGATTAAAAAAAATTTAAGATGACATTGGTATAGTCAATGAAGTCTTATTTATGTAGCTTAGAAGGGTAGTTTTGATAAAATGAGGGAATACCATTTAAGGTAATGGATATATCCAATGGAGACTTATAAATGCATACAGGTTGGAGGAGGTAAATTGTTTAGGCTTAATGGTGTGTGGAGCATTAGAGGTAGACCAATAAAAATATTATTAGAAACAAATAAGCTGTATTTCATTATCTCTTATTTTGACTAGTGATACTTTCAACAAAGCATAATGTCAAAAAAATATCCATGTAGCTGACTAAAATAACTGGGATCTTATGGCTTGTTATTTTACAGCATAAGTTATATGTATTTTCTTTTAACATTAATATGCTTTACTTTTATCTTGATTTCTATCTATCAGGACTCCTTAGAGCTGGATCAGTTAATTGGTTACTTGATAAATAAGGAAAACTCTGAGGGTGTTGTGCTGCTTGGGCACAGTACTGGTTGCCAGGTTGTAACTTGTGAATTTTATATAAAGTTTTATCTATTACATGTATGCCAGTGCAAGAAAATTTTTCACCAATTGATATGGTACAGGATATTGTGCATTACTTAAGGACAAATTTGGCATGCTCCAAAGCAGTTCGTGGAGTAATTTTGCAGGTACCTTTCTTATTTGTGCCAACTTTTTTACTTGGTGTCTTGTAGGGTGTGTTTTAAGTTAAAAGAACTTTTTAAAATCATAGTTACTTTTTAATTTTTCTTACTTGGATGAAATTACTTTTATGTCTATTAGAAACAAAGCTACATGAAGCTTGATGTCCAACTTTAGCAAATAACATGTCTAACACTTAAAAATTAACTATATGTAAAGAGTAGATCTTCCCGTGTCTGAACTCAATACCCTTGTGCACAAAGTCATCTATCTATGATGAGTATAAGGGCTTCAGACATAATGTTGAGTCGTCCAAAGTTGTATTCAATATTCACGAATCATTAGAGCCGCATTACCTGGAGGAGAAGCCATGAGATACAAATATGAGCTCAATGCTTCATCCCACTATGATCTGACAATGATATAGGACCTTTTTAGTTCAGGTGCCTTCCACTTTGGGGTATCCTAACGGTAGAGATGCTTAGGGTTTAGGTTGGAGTGCCAGTAGAAGGCAGCATAATAACACTAAGATGGGTAGGAGTGGTAGTGTGCAACATCCTTGCGTCGGGGGCATTGGGATTTTCAGCTCTTGATAAAAATAAGGTTTTTATTTCTTCTTAAAGGCCAAAAACAGTATGACCCATAATGGTCGATAGTGATCCATACTGACACGTAGTATATTTCAAAATTAGTATCTTATTGGTCCGGCCAATGGCCTATACAGATTCTAGATCGAGATTTTAATCCTTGCTATAAACAATATAATAAAATGAAGAGTTAATCATTCCACAATCTGTCATGAATTTTAGAAAGTTGAAGGCAACAATTTTGGTAATACTTACATTGGGAAGGCCATGAACCAAGAAAAGAAGATAATAATTAAAATTGGTATGACCCATAATGGTCGATAGTGATCCATACTGACACGTAGTATATTTCAAAATTGGTATCTTATTGGTCTGGCCAATGGCCTATACAGATTCTAGATCGAGCTTTTAATCCTTGCTATAAACAATATAATAAAATGAAGAGTTAATCATTCCACAACCTGTCATGAATTTTAGAAAGTTGAAGGCAACAATTTTGGTAATACTTACCTTGGGAAGGCCACGAACCAAGAAAAGAAGATAATAATTAAAAAGAAAAGCCCTCAAGAGCCTCTCTCTAAAGAGGAGGGAAAAGCCTACCATTATCATTATTAACTCGATTTTGCCTCAGAAACTATGTATGTAAATCATTCTTCTTCACATGTAAGAGATGAATAATGATGTGACATTACAACATGTAATGAGAATAAAAAAGTATGGTTATAATTGGAGGATATTTCTCCATCCCTACAACGTCAATATGCTTATCGGTTGAGAAATAGTGCTGGTTGATGGAGAAACAGTTAAGAATCTCTAATTGCAAATTGGCATGAGTTGGTGGTCCTCTTGGTCATCTGGAGAAGATTCTTGTTAGGCCTTTAGTGATGGCAACACCGAACATAGTCCAGATAGGTCTCGTTGGGCAGTAAACCCGCACCAAGGCAAGTGGTGCCACTAGGATAGTGTCGATTTGGCTAGTGGTGCAACCGCTAGTATTCAAAGTTGTTCATTTTAGGCTTTGTCTGAATACTTGAGTTGGTCTTTGCTTTCCTTCTAATTAAGCATTCAATTCCAGTTTTGTGCATGTGATATATGTGTAGATCAAATATAATATTGAGCAAATTCAGCCATGTAATAACTCATGTTGGTAGAATAATTCATGTATAAGTACATCTTTTGAGTCCATTATCTGCTTGGTTTTTGGTTAAATTTTCCCTTTGCTCACCAATTGTGTCATGAGTCTTACACTAATATTGATTCTCAAACAAGTTATATCATCTAAGGTTTTTAATTTCGTACCATATTAGCGTAACGACCCTTGCTTGGTGCGGTACGTACCAAGCAGTACGCCTAAAAGAGGTATAAAACCCTCCGAAAATACCTGAAAAAAAAAAGAGTTAGCATAGGGTTTTTAAGTTAGAAATAAATATACATTTAGTATAGTTTTAGCAAAACTAATGTAAATTAGGTAAGAATAGTGCCATATATCTTTTTCGAGCTTTGAGGAGTAGCCTTATGAAAGGTTTACAATTTTGATTCGTTTCGGTTCGTCTTTCTGTTAATATTGAATTATCTAAAAAAATTATTTGAATTGTTAGATTATTTTGTATATAACTTAAATTTTAAGATTCAAATGAATTAAGTAATCACATGTGTAGATAGACTTGATTCTACCACCAAAACAAACGACGGGCCTCCACGAGTGGTGGATCGGGGTCCTCGATCTCGATCCTATGTATTTGTAATTTTGTATATCAGTATGATATGTTTGTCGGAACCAATCCTGAAATTGATCCTACGACATAGTGTTTTGATACACCATATGCCATTGGTACATCAATATGATGATTGTCTTAGGTTGATCGTTGTAAATCACGTGTTCGAGGCTGCTCCTAAGGCATGTATTGGTGAAATAGAGTGAGAGTGAAAATTAAACTCTTAAATTTGATACAATCCACAAATCATTGCTTTGTTGAGTTTAGGAGTGTGAAAATATGAGAATAAGAGAGATTGTGAGTAAAAATAAGTTTGAGAGAGTTTAAGAGAGTCTAAGAGTGAAATAGATTGAAAGAGGGGAGAGAAAAGAGTTTAAAAACCCTTTAGGATGCCTCCAACAATCAAATTGACTGTTTGAAAACCGATATAAATCGGTAACGGTCAGTTTTGACCGTTACCACCCGATATAGGTCTGTAACGGTTGAAATCGACTGGTACTGCTCGTTACAGGTCGATAATGATTGAAATCGATCGGTATTGCCTGATACAGGTGGGTAACGGTTGAAATTTCGATCATTGCTGCTCGGTACAGCCCTGTATTGCCCGATATGTGGCAAAAAATTTGGTATCGCCCGGTAGCGAGTGATCTGCGTGCCGATAAGTTGGCGGACCAATACGTACCACCCGTACCGAGTAGTATAGTACGGAATTGTAAACCTTGATATCATCCATCAACTAGGTCCTTTAAAATAAGAATGGCAAGGAGTTTTTAGTGGAACAAGAAGAGGTTGAATTACAACTTCATCATTGTGCTTTGACATTGAGACAAGTGTCACTATCAGATTTTTCCTATCATCTCAATGCACCAATTGGATTGTTGAAACCATGTGTTAACTTGTTGAAAATGCATGCTAATTAATATTGATAGTTTTATTATCATCTTTATCATTGTATCCTTCCCATGTTCTTCGTGAAGTTCTATCTCTTAGAAGATTGTCGATGTTTCCTACGTTGAAGACCTAATCTTGTGTAGAATCTGGCAGCTGATGTTAGTTGTTTCTAAGACTTGGTTGAAATGATATCAGATTCCATTAAAATTCAGCCAACAAAACCCCAAATTGATAAACTTTTAATGTGTCAAGTTTTAACTCGATAGTTCTTCATTTTATATCAAAACATATTAGAACTGTAGCAGAGCCTGGGTATCTGAACTTAGATTTTCAACTGAATCTGTACCAAATCGATAGGATCTTTCCTTTCTGTAATGGACCTTCCTTTTTCAAGGAGAAGGAATTTTTCAAGAGAGATTTTAGAAAAAAAAATTTAGAGAGAGATAGACAAGAAAAGAGAGATGTAGGATAATAAGATCGCAGAGATAGAAAATAAGAGATCGATTATAGAGATTTGTATTGATAACTCTAATTCTTCTATGCCTTTAGGGCTTACAAGAGCTTTATTTATGAACTCTCTCATTCATTTTCTCTCCTATTCATATATTAAGTACAACTTAGCATGGTTAACATCACACAAGTTGACATATGGAAACTTAATCCAATCCCAACAAAATCTGCACAAAGTAACTATCTTATATCATATGCATAATGGAACAAATAGTTGCTACTGTGACTTTAACTAAGCCTGTAGAGGCCTTCTAAAAAGAATTAAAATGGCAATATGATGATAATACCTAGTTTAAGTAGGGCACAATCAGATTTTGACTCGGGTCTTTGCTTATATCTGGTCTGGGTGGATCATCTTCATACTTAGCTTGGATGCTAATATTTGGCTCCACCCAAGTGATCTAAGACCAAGTATAATTAGAATAACTTGTTAAGGCTATTAAGTGCTGGTTTTAATGGAGTCTTCTGAACTAATAAATATGTTTTTAGGCCATTAGAATTTTGCATCATGATTGGTTTCACCTGATTGAATCCTCTTTTGCTAACCTAAATCATATCTAAGTGGGGTTAGATAAACCCTAGCCACTCTTCTTTATAGGATAGAGGCGGCTAGGTGGGGTTTATTACAATCTCATAGGGTTTTTGTTAGCTGCTTTTTGGTTGAGTAGGACCAAACCTTGTTAGGGTCCTATTAAGCCCGCCCTCTCCAAATTAGCCTTGTCTTTAAGGCTGAGGTTCCATGAACTCAGGGAACCAAGTCTTCAGATCCTCATATGATTTCCATATGGCGTCTTCGAGTGGTAAATTATTCCAATGCACTAGTACTTTAGTGGAGGGACGTCGACGACGCATCACGATTCTGCGGTCGAGGATGGCATGTGGTTGGGCTTGAATATCTCCATCATCACTGGTGTTGGGTAGTTGGATTTGGGTTGACTTGTGTTCTCCCAACTTGGGCTTCAGGCATGACACGTGGAAGACAGGGTGAATTTTTGGCATCGTCAGGCAATTTAAGTATGTACGCTATGGTTCCAATACGCTCTATGATTTGATAGGGCCCATAAAAACATGGGGATAGCTTCATGGAGGCTTGTGTGTTGATGGAGAGTTGCTTGTATGGTTATAGGCGAAGATAACCCAATTTCATACTGAAAATTCTCTTTCGCTTCGTCGTGTGTCGGCTTGCTGCTTCATTTTGGCTTGAGCGGTAAAGAAATTATCCTTTAGCAACTGTAGGAGTTTGTCTCTGTCAATTAAATCTTAATCGATCTGATCTACCTTGGCCGAGCCAATTACATACTTTGGAATCACAGGGGCTGGCCGACCATACAGTGCTTCATATGGGGTATATTTTGTAGATGAATGATATGTAGTATTATACCACAATTCGGCCCAGGGAAGCCATTTTGCCCACTCCTTTGGCCAGTCACTAGCGAAACACCGAAGGTATGCCTTTAAACACCTGTTCACCATCTCTGTTTGGCCTTCAGTTTGTGAATGATATGCTGTGCTCATCTCGAGTTTGGTGCCCTGTAATTGAAATAAATCGATCCAAAATTTACTGGTGAAGATCCTGTCATAATCACTTACAATGGACCTTGGCATCCCATGTAGTTTAACAATATTTTCTATGAAAATCTAGGCAATACTAGCAGCAGTGTAGGGATTTCGCACAGCACAAAAATGAGCATATTTCGTAAGTCGATCAACCACCACGAGGATTGTGCTTTTACCTTTGGAAGGTGGCAGCCCTTCGATGAAGCCCATGGAGATGTCAGTCCACACCGAGTCCGGTATGGGTAGTGGTTGTAGCTTCCCTGGACTCGCCACTGTTTCACCATTTTGTTGTTGACATACATCACATTGTGCCACATATTCAGAAATAATTTTTTTCATCTCTCTCCAATAAAAATTTTGCTTCACTCTTTTGTAGGTTCTCAGAAATCCGGAGTGTCCTACTGAAGGTGTGGAGTGCATTTCGTGCAGGATGATTTTGATACAAGGGGAGTCGGGTATAAGCACAATGCGACCTTTGTAGTGTAGATCCCTCGAATCCTAAGTGTAGTGGGCTATTGTGCTTGGATCCTCCTAATTTTTTTATGATATTGCTGATCTCTGGATCCTTCTTCCATTCCTCCCTAATGTCCTTGAGGACGCCAGTGGTAGGAAGGGCGATGGTTATAAATTTAGCTTGCTCAGGTAGCCGTGAGAGTGCATCTGCAACAACGTTTTCTTTTTATTTTTTTAAAATAATTTCACAATCAAATCCTAGAAGTTTGGTTACCCATTTTTGCTGCTCAGGGGATGATATCTTCTGCTCCAAAAAGTACTTGAGGCTTCTATGGTCAGTTTTAATTTAAAATCGCCGGCTGATCAGGTAGGGTCTCTACCTCGTTACTGCGTGTACAATGGCGAGCATCTCCTTATCATATATTGATATTTTTTGATGGGAGGGAGACAATGCCTTGCTGGTGTATGCTAGTGGTCGACCATCTTGCACGAGAACGACTCCAATTCCGACTTCGGATGCGTCGACCTCAATAATGAAGGGTCGGCTGAAATCTGGTAGCACTAGCACCAGTGTCGTTGTCATGGCTGCCTTAAGTTTGTCGAAGATAGCGGAGGCTTTGTTCGACCATTGGAAGACATTTTTTTTCAGTAGAGAAGTGAGGGGTGCACTGATCTTCCCGTAGTCCTTCACAAATTTTCGGTAGTAGCCCGTTAGTCCAAGGAACCCGCACAGTAATTTCACGTTTGTAGGTTTCGGCCAGCCCTGCATTGCTTCAATTTTTGTTGGGTTTACTGCCACTCCTTATGATATTATGTGCCCAAGGTACTCTACTTTTTGCTAAAGAAAGTTGTACTTTGGCTGCTTAACAAAAAGAGTATTCTCTCGAAGGATCGTCAAAACAACCCGTAAATGCTAAAAGTGAGTCTCAAGAGAAGGGCAATGAGAATATTATCGAAAAATACCAGCATAAATTTGCGAAGAAAGCTCTGAAACATATCATTCATGAGATTTTGGAAGGTTGAAGGAGCATTAGTGAGTCCAAAAGGCATTACCAAGGATTCATAATGGTCATTATATGTGCGGAATGCAGTTTTTGGAATGTCGTCTTCACATATCCGAATTTGGTGGTAACCAGATCGGAGGTTGACTCGAGCTCCTTTTAACTCATCAAGCAGTTCATCCACCATTGGTATTGGGTACTTGTCCTTGACGGTGATGCCATTTAAAGCTCGGTAGTCGATGCACATCCGCCAAGTTCCGTCCTTCTTGCGTACAAGTAGCACTGGTGAGGAATAGGGACTATAATTTGGCCGAATCACCCCTGTTTTAAGCATCTCTTTTACAATCTTTTCAATTTTATCTTTCTGGAGGTGAGGAAAACGGTACAACCGAGTGTTCACTGGTGGTTTGCTCGGAAGAATTGGAATCTGATGGTCATGTTGCCGAGTAGGAGGAAGACCGCATAGTTCAACAAAAATGTCGGCAAATTCAGCAAGCAATTAGATGAGATTTTGACCTTCAATTTCTATTTTCTTCCTCTCTAGTTGCTATTGGAGATACATCAAAAAGCCATCATTTACCTTGTGTAAAACTTTCTCCATTCGTTGGGTCGAAACGGTGGTTACATTGCTTCCGCGCTTCCCGCGTAGGATGATCTATTTACCTTTGCAGTAGAATTTCATAATTAATTTGAAAAAGTTCCAAGAGACATCATCTAGGGTCGTCAGTCATTCTATGCCAAGCACGGTCTCATAATCATCAATTGGTAGGAGGAAGAAATCGGTGACAATTTCTTGGTCTTGCAGTAATAGTTTCACTTGCGGGCATCTTTGGTCGCACTTTAGGGTTCTGCCATCGGCGACCTTTACGTTGAACTTGTTGCAACCTTCGATGTGGAGCGCCATTTGAGCAGTAACCTTACTCTTTAGGAAGTTATTAGTGCTGCCCGTGTCGATGAGAACAGTGATCGGTTGTTGTTTGAGAAGGCCTCCAACTTTCATCGTTTGCGGGTTTGAGTAGCCGGCTAGCGCATGTACCATAAAGTCGGTCGGTTGTGGCTCTTCTTCCGCATCTTCTTCATGTTCAAGACTCTCTTCTGGATGTTCAATGACCTCTTCTTTTACTGGTTCAATCACAAGAATTCTCCTTTTTTTACAGCGATGCTCGCGACTCTATGGCTCGTCGCAATGCTAATATAACCCCTTCACAGATTGCTCCCGAAGCTCTTCTCTTGTCAACTTTTTTGGTGCAGGGGCTCGGTTGACAGTAGGGGGGGCTGAGGGCTTCGGTATTGCTGGTCAGGGAGCGACTCTAGTCCACCGGGCTTCATGGTTCAATCGCTCCTCTTAAAATCGTGCGATAGAGATGGCTGCCATAAGCGTGTACAATTGTCGCGTTTTAACTTCTCCCCGGATCTCCGGCTTCAAGCCCACAATAAAGGTCCCCAATAGCTGTTTTTTAAACCAATCATGAGTTTGATTAGATAACATTTCAAACTTGGTTTGGTACTCCTGAATGGTGGAGGTTTGTCGGATCTTTACTAGTTGTCCATCAATGTTCTCGTAATCGGTTGGTCTGAAGCGGATCAACAGTCCTTCTTTGAATTGTCACCATGAGAGGACTCTATGAGTGTGTTCAAACTAGTCAAACCATTATATGACATCCCCTTCAAGATGCATAGCCGCAAATTCCACCATAGATGCGTCCGCGGTTTTGTGGTACTGAAAATATCGCTCCATGCGCGAGTTCCAACCAATCGAGTCTCCTTCCCAACTAGGGAAGTCCACCTTCATGCGTGGATAGTAGGGATCGGTCACAGAGCCTCCCCTCTCCTGGAAGTCATCTCTTCGGTCAGAGCTCTCTCCTTGATGTGATTTCTTCAGGCTCGGTGGTCAGCCCAAACTGAGTTCGGTAAAGAGAGTCCGAATCTTATCCTTCATTCGCGTCTCGAAGGCTTCGAATTTAGCATTGATTGTCTCCTCAGATGCCATAATATATGCCTCCAAATCTGTACTGTTAAGATCTCTCTTTTGTTATCGGGTTAAAGACATGTATTGATTGAGAGAAGTGGTTGTGGTTTAGGCTTGTTTTGTGGTTGTTTTGTAAGAGCAAAATTATCGTCGAAGAAACAGCGGTTTCACGACAAAATTTCTAGCAAAAATCGAGAGATTTGAGGAGGAATTTTGACAACAAAATCACGGTTTAGATAACAGCAATGATGACAAATTTGATGAATAAGATTTTGGCAGTATAACTGCAAGGTAATCAGTGTAAGTTACGATAGCAGAATTCTTGTCGAAAAATTCAGTTTCACGATGAAATTTCCAGCAAAAACCGAGAGATTTGAGGAGCGAATTTGACAGTAAAATCTTGGTTTAAATAACAGCAATGATGACAAATTTGATCAAGAAGATTTCGGCAGTATAACAGCAAGGAAATCGGTGCAGATGGAAGCCAAGACGATCTATGAAGCATATAAGAAATTTCGTTCAAAAATGATAGCAAATAGATCGGTTAAAGGCAACAATATGCGACTGAAATTTTCTACAGCAATCCTTCGTTCGCAAAGATGATAACTTTTACGACAAAAGGAATTCGCAGCACGCGATAGATAAAAAGACTTCTTCTTGGTATTTTGAATGAAAAATTACAGCAGCAAAAGGTATTGGTGATAGAAGAATATCATATCTCTTGATGTAATTGGAGATGACGACAGTAGATTGATTTGATCTACGGTAGAAGATGACGATGGAGATAGCAACGTCAAGAGCAATTGTGGGAATTGCTTGGCTGGTGGTGGGCGGCAGGGGTGGCAGTAAAAGCAGCAAGATCGCTGCTCTGATACCAGATGATAGAACCCTAGAGGAATTCTATGTAGATTGATCTTTGAGAGGGATTAATCATTGGAACGCTATAGGTTTTCCACCCTCCTAGAAGTCAGCCATATGGCTACAATTGTACATAGATCTTGTTCTCAAAGAGATGGAGGCTATATGCTTATATAGGGCTCCAAACCCTAGCCTTAAGGGCTGCTTCCTAAGTGAGTTACCCCTTTTGCCCTCAACCCTAGTCGATCGGCCCAGTAAAAAGGGGGGGGGGGGGGGGGGGCGGCGGCTAAGAAGCCTAAATGTCTAAATATAAACCCCAGCCACTTTTCTTTATAGGATAGAGACGGCTAGGTGGTGTTTATTACAATCTCACAGGGTTTTTATTAGCTGCTTCTTGGTTGAGTAGGACCCAACCCTGCTAGGGTCCTATCAATTTAACAATTAACTGGTCAATAACCTCAATATGGAGGATAAAATTTGTGGCCTAAGTCTGACATCCTTCTGTTTCATGGATATTTTTTCTTTCTTGGAAGCCAGCAGGGACCTTAGCAATCGTCAACCAGAATGAGGAAGCTGACTGCACTTAAAGACCTTGATGCATAGGAGCTAAGGTTTCTAATTAGACAAAATTTCTTTATATTTCATCAAGGGATTCTTTTGGGGAAATTGGGACTCTTTGAATTGATTGTGAAGATTCATGAATCTGGCCTTTAAAAGATGGTTTGGATAAAATGAGCTTGCAACATGTGAATATTCTAATTAAACATTTCAGCTCTTTAATTGGTGAAAATTTGGAACGCAACTCTGTGAAGTTTGTGTCTTTTGAAAGCAGTATGTTAGGCATATTCTCATGCGAGAGGTTTCTTTCTTTTTTAGGTTGAAGATTGATTCAATTTTCTTGTGCATGTTGTTAATTATGTTCATTTGCTTTTAGAAACGAGTTAAGATTTGGTGTTTGTTGCTATTGCTTTCCTTATGACTGCATTAAAAGGGAAGTATTCAAAGATTCTTCAAGAATTTGAATCTAAATTAGTTATAGCTACCATGCTGGTTAAGATAATCACATTACTGATAAAATCTTCAAAATACTGTAAGTTATTCTAACATAATCAATGATCAGGCCCCAGTCAGTGACCGAGAATATCGAGCCACTCTGCCTGAAACTGCTGAAATGATAGATTTGGCAGCAAAAATGATTGGTGAAGGTAGGGGAATGGAACTAATGCCAAGGGAAGCAAATCCAGATGCGCCGATAACTTCATACAGGTGGAAGTATCTTATTGATTTAGCTTTTTTTCAATACATGTATTTGTATTCTATTGATATCTAGTGATCATACATATCTGCATAATCATGTATGAGTACAATCTTGGTGTGATGCTAAGATTGTGTTTTTTGTGAATTATAGAATGCATAATCTTACAAGAATCGACTTAGGATACACGCAATATGGTCTTTATAATGACATGGATGCAAATTATTGAATATGATATATGACATTGATATTTAAAATACAAGGTATCATATTATTTGAGGTAATATTGCTTATCATCAAGCTGAAAATATAGTAATCAAATTTTATGACAATGAGTTTCTTTGATTTGTGGATTTGGAAAATTGAGCCTTTTTTAAATGTGGATTAGGGATATCTCTTACAATGCTTAGATCAAGATCAATAAGTTGTACTTTTAAAAAACTAGCATCTAGGATACCTTCCTTATAGAAAGAAAACATTCTGTAGTAGGGGATAGTCTCATCATATTCATTGTTGACCATGAATGCAAGGGCCTATTAATTCCAACTTTTGGTGACGTAATCTGACTCGTGATCATGTGATGATGTTTACTGAAGTAAAAGGCTCAGACAAATTGGTTGTGCTTCAAAATAACTTTCATGAAATTAGCACTGAGGGCAATCTTTAGCTTCTTTTCTGTATCAAGTTTGATAATAACTGGAGCTGCTAACAATTGAGAAGATCTGATGGCTGTATCAGTGGTTCTAACATGGCGATTGCTGTAATTGGGATGTTTCTTCATCTAGATTGATTTTACCTTGATCTCAATCATTGCAGGTTCGTCTGTTGATGTACGCTTAACCTTTCTATTCTCTAGTCATCCAGCATAGGAGAAAGCTACAGATCATCTTGATCTTCATCTGAATCTTTGTTCTGCTTATCTTCCTGTGAAGTCTGTACTCTGTACTTACTTTTCTTCTCGTAATTTTCAGATTTGTCATCTTAAAATCCATGTGCTATTGCAATTGAAGTTTCTCTGAAGTTGCCTCCACTTTCTTTAAGTTTTCTTTAGATATTCTTCGATTTCGAAAGCTAGCTGAAAATAACTTTTTGCAATTTAAGATTTGCTGACTTGAACGATTGATTTGCATAATCTTCATAATGTTGCTTCTCTCTGTCATAGACTGCCATTCATAGTAATAATTATCCAGCTTGTCACAATGTTTCTTCAGATTCTTTTGATGCTTGTAACATCGTTTCTGATCTGCATTGGGCTGGCCATCATGGCAGCACATTTGTATCACATCATAGTGCCAACTCTAATGCCACTCGTATAAAATGATATGTGGTGGTAATTAAGGAGGCAGAATAGAGGAGGAGAGATAAATTTCAAATGGTTTGAAGAGTTTCGAAGGAAATACAACATGCATTGAACTTTGTGGCCATACATCATGTATAATCTTTAGATCAAATTATGTCCCCTAGTAGAGCCAAAACGTACTATTGTGCGTATATGGAAACATGTAATAGCTACTTGATGTAGAAACTGAAATCACAATTTTTTGATAGTTATTATGTTTTGTTTGTAATATTATTTTGGAAAAGATATCCTAGAACTATAATTAGCTGATGGAATCAATTCCAAATCTAATTTTAAGCTAAGATTTAACTTTTGAAGTGATCGTTGATCTATGAAGTGTCTTTGGGAAATACAAGTTCTCTGACAACTCAATGCCCTATGTTAATCATTTTTCTATTCAATGTTGTAATATCCTTCATTTAGAGCATCACATTTGTGATTAAAACTTAGTGCATTACAAGCAAAGATTTAAAATCCAGTATCAACACGTGCTGGTTCCTCATAAGATATTGGCATCCCGCAGTATACTAGCTGGTACAGATGGAATAATGAACAAAGAAATTTTGGGTGAAGGGAAAAGGGGACAAATCTCAAGGTCCTCTCTTCCTATTCTTCATATTCTTTCCTTGTCTTGTTTTTCTCAGCTAAGGTTACGTGGTGCATGGGGAGGAATCATGAGTCACTATCTCACAATTATAATAAACCTTTTGACTGATTTTTAGTAAAAAATGGTCCCAGTCTAATGAACTGCTGGTCTGCAAACTGGTCTGTGACAAGTTCTTGATTTGAACTGGAATACAACACCTGTACCAAATGATGTACCATGATATGAAACATAAAGCATTTTATGATAGTCATATAACTGGATCCTTAGTTTCTTTGCCTTCTTAATGTACCTAGTATTCTCTTTGGTTATCAAGTTATATATCTCCAAGTCTACTACTTGAATCAAATTTTAGTTAAGATACAGATTATGAACCAAAGCTTTGAATCCTAGTGTGCTAAATCGTCAGTAGGAGCAAAACACACATCTAAGTACTAGACATTCAGGTTTCTAGACATGGTCAATTTGAAAAGACTAAAGATATTTCAACTAATTATATATCTTCAACCAGTGATTTAAAAAGCGCTAGGCGCCAAAAGACGCCAAGGTCCAAAAACGTCCGAGGCGCTAGGCGCTCGCCCGAGCGAAGCGAGGCCCTAAAATATAAAAATATATAATATAATTAATAAATATAATTATTTAAAATTTTAAATAAAAATATGCTATTAAATTAAGAAAATCTATTAACAGTATTGAAAATTAATCATTTCAAATAAACTTAATATTAATAGTATACTGTATACTGAGCCTGCTAACTGAGAAACGAGGAAGCAGCAGCGAGTGGCGATAGCGGCAGCGGCCAGCGGCGAGCAACGGTAGCGGCAGCGGGAAAGGGAGAGGGAGCGACGAGCAGCGGGAGGCGCGAGCGGCGACGGCGGGAGGCGCGAGCGGCGATAGAGGCAGCATTTGCGAGCAGCGACAGCGGCAAGCGGCGACAGGAGCGACGAGCAACGAGAGGCACGAGCGACGACAGAGGCAGCGTTTGCGAGCAGCGACAGCGGCGAGCAGCAAGATCGGGATCGGGAGTGGCAGCGCTAGCGGGTTAGGGTTGGGTAAGGGTTATATCGGTTTAGTTGGTTCGATTGAACCAACGAACCAACCGAACCAGGACCGAACCAGACCAAAAATCCTGGTTCGGTCGCCTTGGTTTACCCAAGCGCTCGCCCGAAGCGCCCAGCGCCTGGGCTCGGGCGAGCGCCCAGTCGGCGCCTGTTTGAAGCGCGTCGCCTGGGAGATTAGCGAGGCGCTCGGGCCTCGCCTCGCCTCGCCCGAGCGTCTAGGCGAGCGCCCGAGCGCTTTTTTCAATCACTGTCTTCAACTAAGTTTATAGTGCTATGAATCAAATTATGACTATAAGATTATTGCACACTTAATGCTTTGAAAATTTATTTAACAAAAATTTGAGATCTAAAAATATGTTTAATAAATGAAGAACTTTCTAGTACTAACTTTTAAGAATAAGTGTGATATCTAAAGCCAAGAACAGTCCTATCGTGTATAGGACCTGTACCAAGCAAGGGCCAAATTTGTATGTACATTGACATAGGGTACACTAATATGTATTGATGTTTTGAAAATAAAGAAAGAGAAGAGGAAGGCACCATGGAGGAGGAGAAAGGAGGAAGAAAAAAGTAGAGGAAGGAAGAATAGGAAACAGTGGACGATGAGGAAAGAGGAAGAGAAAGGAAGAAGGGGAGATAGTGTAGGAAGACGATCAAGAAGGAAGAAGACGAAGTGGTGAAGGAGGACAAGGAAGAAGGAAGAAGAGAAGGAGAAAAAAAGGGTGTTCCGAGGAGATCGACAGTACCAAACAATAGTGGTGGTAACATCGAATGACAACAGTAGTGTCGATTCCACACAACTTGCGAGAAGAGGGCTCGTGTTTACAAGTCCTAATTGGTCTTTTAGTTTTTTTTTTGGTTTTTGTATTGAGTTGGATCAAATTGTTTGAAACGAGGTGGTCCGTGTAAAAGTTTACAATTTCAGTCCGTACCGATGTACTGACCAATGGTCGGTATGGTACAAATTGAGATGTACCGATGGTATACCCAAAAAACCACAAAAATAATTCTACAAATACCTGAAAAATAGAAAAAAATTAGATCAAGGTTTTTTAAGATGAAAATAAATATAAATTTAGTATAATTTTAGCGAAAATAATTTAAATTAGGAAAGAATGGTGACATCTTTTTTGGGCTTTGAGGAGTAACTTTGTGGTACGTTCTGAATCGTCCTTTCGTTAATATTGAATTATCTACAAAGAAATGATTTGAATTGTTAGATGTGAGTGAGAATGAGTTTGAGAGAGTTGAATAAATTGAGAGAGTGATATTGAAATAGGGGAGATGAAAGGATTTAAAAACCCTAGCTTATGGTTCAAATGATTAATTTGACTATTTGAAATATCATAATCTCAGCTCTTGATTGGTAGCGGTCGAAATCCGACCGTTACTGACCGGTACAGGTCGGTACGATCAGATTTTGATTGGTACAAGTCGGTAACAGTTAGATTTTGATTGTTACCACCTGATACAGATCTCGTATTACCCAATATGGTGTCAGGTTAGGGTACGCCCCAGTAGAGGGCGATCTACATACTAGTCTCCTGTCAGATTGATACGTATCGCTCGTACCGAGCGGTATGGGTTGGTACTGCAAACCATGGTCCATATACTGATCCATGTTTGTATCAGTACATATTGCTTGTTTCATATCGGTCTGAGCAAAACAAATTTCCTTATCTAAAACTATTCTAATTATAAAGGAGTTAACTTTGGGAAAGAGTGATTGAAAGTAAAAAAAATAGAAACAAATATCTTCCAAAATCAGTTTGATTTTATGCTTGGAAGGTCAATTCAAGCTATTTATTTATTAAGATAACAAATGAAAAAGTATAGAGAGAGGAAGATGGACTTGCATATTGTTTTTATTTATTTTTTTTCAGAAAACATAACTATATATTACTTCAAAAGCCTTTTACAAGCTACTCCTGCTTATCTAAGCACAAAATGATCCTAACCTCTGGATACCAATCTGAAGTCCAAACACGGTCAGCATAGGACTTCTTGGTATGACCAGCTAGCCAATGGGCACATCTATTGCCCTCTCTACAAAAAAGAAGGGAGGGCAGCAAAAAGATCCCTAATGGGATTTGTCAAAAACCAATGAGGAGGCTCTTCCTCCTTCAAAACATTTACAGTCCATTCTGCATTAGTCTCTGTGAAGAGTTCTGTTACACCCAATTGAATGACAGCTTCAACACCTTTCTTGATGGCCATAAGTTCATGGGCCCAACAGCTACCTGCAGTAATTTGCCTCCAATAAGCTGAACCACAGCATCACTGGATCGAAGCACGAATCCTGCCCCTCCAAGTTCAGTTCCAGCCTCAAAAAGCACCATCAGCATTTTGTTTTGTCCCACCTTCATCCGGTCTTGTCCATTTGACTTGAATAGTGCATCTCTCCCTACTAACCCCTTAAGGCTGGTCTATTGAAAGGCTATCATAAAGATATGAAACAACTCTATATGCAATACTAGAATGATTGCACTTAGTTTTTCTGAATACTAATTCATTTCTGGCCATTCATATCATCCAAAGCCTATTGGCAATAAGAGTTCTCACATATGAGTTAGATGAAGAAGGGGAACGATCAGATCCCTCCCTAAGCCAACTACCCTCACCCCAAGAGGAAAAGTAAGAGAAATGGATGTGACAAAAAAATCCCACACTTTAAAGGAAAAAGGGCACTCAAAGAATATGTGTTGTTGGCTCTCAGGTATTTGAGCAGAAATAACAAGGGTGAGGTTCACAAATTCGGAATCTAGCCAACCTATTTGAAGTGTTAAGTCTGTGATGCAAAAGCTTCTAACAACACAAAATAATGCGAGGTAAGGCAGGAATACTCCATAGGGTTTTCCAAAGGATGGGTCTCCTTTTGGGTGGGGGGGGGGACGGGGGTGGTGGGGGTGGGAGGAGGAGAGAGTAAGAATCTATATGCTAGTTTAGTTGATGATTGCCCTTCTAGGTCAGTGCTCCAAAACCAACGGTCATCATTAGGGGAGGAAGAAATGCTCATGTCAAGTATGCATTTTACAATGCCTGGATCAAACAATTCAGCCGGGGTAGAGTGTACCGGCTCTGTTCCTTCTACTTAATTTGCTTGATATTTGGTCATTGAAGCAATCAAAGGCCTCTTTTGGCATTCTTCGGGGGGAAATCATAGTACTCATTTCCTTAATATTAAAGAAGTGACAAATCTCAGCTTTCCTTTCTTTGGGGGTAAGCTTGGGAAAGTGAATTTCAGATTTTTGAAAGTTAATTTTCTGATTGGTTAAGGCTGCTAGTGGAAAACCCTAGCAATGGCATGACAGGACTTTTTATTGGCCCTAAAGTATAAGAGAATGTCATCGGCATACATCAAGTGAGTCAACTTGAATTTGTGTTTGAAGTGAAAAGGGGTAAGGTTAGTAGAATTGACAGTTTAACAAGTGAGAAAGAAGTTGGGCAACTAAAATATATAGATAGGATTGAAGTAAGAGGATTAATCACCATTAATGCAGCTAGTGAAAGAGGGAGATGCGACACATTCTATAATCTAAGTAATAAATTGAGGAGGAAAATTTAGTCAAAACAAGAGGGTTCTTCCCCTTAGAGCCATAGAGGGAGTGGGCCAATTCTTTCTTGAGCAACCATAATGTTATCATGGATCTTACAACCTTTCATAAAAGTCGACTGCTCAAAGGAGATTAGTTTATCTAGGAAAGGTCTGATCCTATCGGAAAGGATTTTGGCAAGAATATGATAATTGATGTTGCAAAGGGAGATAGATCGAAAATCCCCCACCAGAGGGTTCTTGCATGTAGGAATGAAAATAAGGAAAGTATTTGTCCAATCCCGATGAAGAACTGCAGAGTTATGAAACTAAGGGACTGCATTAAAGAGTCTTTCACAATATCCTAATAGTATCTATAAAACTCAATGGTGAATCTGTCCAGCCCCGGACTCTTTCCCTACCAAGAGAGACAATAGAAAGCCAAATTTCCTCTTAAGAGAAAGGTTTGATCAGATTAGATGCCTCATGACTCTGAATCCCACTCAAAGTAGGCCATACATGAGTGGGGTGGAAGGAATTATCATCCAGCCAAAAATTGTGGTAGTACCTAGTAAACTCAAGCATGATAGTTTTAGGGTGGTCAACGATAGCGTCATTTACCTTAAGGTGATGGATGAAATTTTGCCTATAATGCCAAGTAATAAGATTGTTACGGTCTCCCTTATTTATCCCCGTAGTTTTAGCCTTACACCACCATTTGGTATTAATCTGTCTAGTGATAACTTGGAGACGGTTGTAAAGACAGATCATCTTGGTGCTTTCAGACTCAGAAAGTCCTGAGCTGGACTCTTTATTTTCAAGCACCAAAATATGCTCGTGAAGATTAGAGGAGATATCCTCCAACTTCCTAAGGCAGCTCAAATTTCAGTTAGAAAGAATAGGTCTAAAATTCTTAAGATTCATAGACATAGGCCCACAGGGAGATAAACAAATAGATCAATAGTTTCTAACTAGGCTGTGAACCTCCTGGTTTTTATTGATTTAATGGAGGCTTATTACGGTGGATTTTAGCAAAAATTGTATATCTACTAACTATATTGATATTATAAAAGTTGTGTGATAGTACAATCATTATGGAGTGTCCCTAATGAGTTTTCCATTAATATAGGACTACATCAAGATCTGCGTTAAGTCTTTGTCTTTTAACATTGGTAATAGATGAACTTATAGTCATATTCAGCATCAATCTCTTTAGTGCATTTTATATATGAATGATATTAGCTTAATTGATGAGAGTCTAAATAGGAATTAATTCTAAGTTTAAGTTATGGAGGTAAATTTTGGAAACTAAATGTTTTAAGTTAGATATGACTAATTCTGAATATATGAGATGTAATGTAGGCTTGAGGTATATTTAAGTTGAATAGTCTATAAGTTTCTATAAGTAAAAGTTTTAGGTACCTTGGATCAATCATTCAACAAAATGAATGGATAAATAAAGACATCATTCATAAAGACTAGATATTTAAAATGGAGAGGGACATCAAGAGTTTTGTGAAACCATCGGGTTCCTTTTAGATTTAATAGAAAATTCTAGAAGATCATTGTTAGACCATTATTAGACCTTTTATGGACTTTGAGTGTTAGGTAGTTAAGAAACATCATATATATAAAAACTTTATATCACTAAGAAATCTTTTTGGTAGATACATGGAGAATGTTGAGGTAGATATGTAGAGTTCAAGGGAAAGATAGGGAAAGAGATTATTTCATTTATGAATAATTATGTTTGGATATAATAGAGGATAAGATATAGAAGAATCATTTAAGATAGTATGGATATGTGCTAAGAAGACCTATAGATTGTTAGGATCTTTTTATTTTTTGAGCTTTGAATAATGTTTTATTGAGTTTGTCTAGTTTAGTAAGAGTTGAATAGGGGTTTATTTGATATTTATTTATTTATTAAGAGTCCAAGTTCTGATGGACTCAAGGGTGAAACTCTATAAATATGGATGTATCTGTTTCTTTTCATCTATCAATGAAATATTATTATAGTCCTTTGACAAACCCTAGGAGGCCGATCCCCTCAAAGTGATCAAGGAGACCGATCCTTTAAAGTGATCGTCTCTTTTCTCCCTCTTCTTCTACGATAAAAACCTAGGGGTCTTATTATCTGGTATCATAGCAGAGATCCTCGGCGTTCTCGTTGTAATTTCTCACAACACTTCACCGCAACCATCATTATCATAAAAAAAAAAAGAAGCCGGCAGCCGCCCCATCCCACTCGAGCGAGAAAGGGCCTTCGCCACTGCTCCTAACCCTCGGCAATCTTGCTGCAGTTCCTCATCCCACCTTCTGCGTGGCGGCCCTTAGTCATGCCTTATCTCGCCGCAATCGCCGTCAATCGTGCCTCATCCCACCTTCAGTCGCAATCGTCCTTAGCTGCGCCTCCACCGGAGATGGCACTACTAGTGTCTCCTTCCAACAACGCGCCTCGTAGCCCTCAACAGCCATTGCAGCCTCAGCCCTTGGCCGTGCGATCCCCGTGGCTTCCCATTCGAGCCCTTCCTCGCTCTACATTTGCTGCTAACGAACCGCGTAATCACGGTAGCTTCCTAATTTGCCCCTTCTTCTTTCCTCCCCTTTTTCTTCCCTCCCTCCTTTGCTCTCACTACAGACATCGCCACACAAAGGCTATGGTTTTCGCAAGGACACTCGACGCTCCCACAACTTTCTTCTTCCCTACTAGCTAGCATACCACCCCTTGTCGCCCTCGGCCAGGATCGTAGCCGCACGATCACCTCCCAATGACTGTAGTGAGCCCTCGGTAGCGCTGCTACTAACCGCACCACCATCAATGCCTCCTAGCCCTCAGCAGCAGCGATCCCTCCACGTAGCGATCGCAGCGAGCATCACTGCCTCCTAGCCCTCTGCAGCAACGACCCTCCACGCAGCGATTGCTGCGAGCCCTTGGCGATGTTGCTCCCAACTGCGCCACCATCGCTACCTCCCAACCTCTCGGCACCTAGGGCTTCATCGACATCCTCGCAGCAACCCTTCACTCCCACAACGCTGCCACCGACTGGCGTCGTAGCAACAACACTAAATAGGGCAGTGCTGATGCCCTTGACCCGACACAAGAAACATGAGTTGGGGATTACAGATTTGCAATCCTATGCAATGGCTAGCCTTGGAAACTAGGATTGAGAACTGGCTGTTGGAAACCCTTAATGATTTCAAAAGGAGCCTATTTGAGAGCTTCAGCAAGTTTTAGCAATTTGAAAGTTCAAGTCTTACGTTGAACCGATCTAGAGATATAGGAAAAAGGAACCAAGAACAGGACACAAGCTACCCATGCATAAAGATGGAATTCCCAAGATGGGAAGATGGAGATCCTACTAGTTGGACCTCTAGGGTAGATAAATTTTTTCGTTTTCATAGAACTTCAGAAGAATCCAAGGTGAAAATAGCTTCAATCCAACTAGATAGAGATGCAATCCAATGGTATGATTGGTACGAAACCTGCTACGGGGTTCCCTCGTGGGAGAAATTCAAGAGAGGGCTTCTCATTCGCTTTGGACCATCTGAATATGAGAATGTTGATGGGCAGCTCGCTAAAATTTGTCAGATTTCTATAGTACTAGAATATCAGAGCAGATTTGAACCAAGATATTCAATTTCGAATAATACCGCCCGGTACGGGCGGTACGTACCGATTCGTCAGTTTACCGGTACACGGACCGCCCGTTATCGGACGGAACGAAATATATATATATATATATATATTAATATATATAAATATTTATATATAAATATTTTATAAAAGGTGACGTCGCGTCGCCTTATATATATATATATATATATAAACGAGGCGACGTTGCCCCACGTAGGAGAAAGGAAAAGGCGACGTCGCCTTTTATAAAAAATATTATATATATATATATAAACGAGGCGACGTTGCCCCGTGTGGGAGAAAGGAAAAGGCGACGTCACCTTTTATAAAAATATTATTTATATACATATATATGTATATATATATATATTGATTTGAACATCGTCGAATTATATATATATATATGTATATATATATATGTGTATATATATATCGAATGGTATACTGCTCGGTATATAGTTTCGTACCATGCCGAACGAATGTCGAAACTCTGGTACGGTACGAAATTGTATACCTTGATTTGAACGATTGTCAAATCAAGCCAAAGACTGATCTAAACGACAATTGGTGGGAACATTTATTGAAGGACTTCATCCAAATATCCGGTGTGAAGTCAAAGCTCACCAATCCCGCACTATAATAGTTGCAATCTCATTTGCACGTTTGCAAGAGGAAAAAATCAATGGGGAAAATCGTCGAAATATAAGTGACAACATACAGATGATCATCAAGCCACCCGCTCTATCTATTCCCAATGGAAGCCCTAATACTCGAAGACTAACCCGAGAAGAACTTAAGGAAAGGTCAGCGAAGGGTTTGTTTTGGCACTATGATAAAAAGTGGAGTAGGGAACACTGATGTAAACAAGTGCAACTTCTGATAATTGAACTAATTGGGGAGGAACCAGAAGCTGACAATGTGGACTTCGATCATGAAGGTATGGATTCCGATGAAGATGTTAGACCTTTCATGCATACAGTGCATGCATTAGTCAGCTACTCTAACTCGCAAATTATAAAAGTTGGAGGAACTTTGGAACATCAGTATGTATAGTTTTGATTGAAATTGGTAGCACTAACAATTTTATGGACAGTAAGGATGCTGACCGATTGGCCTACCATATTGAAGGCTGTGGCAAATTCGAAGTAAAGGTCGTTGATGGACGGATTTTAACTTGTGATAGTAAGTGTTCGAAGATAAAATTGATTATACAGGCTAAGAGTTGTTTGTGGATTTCTTTTTGCTATCCTTGGAAGACTTCGAAGTGGTGCTTGGAATTGAATGACTATCAACCCTGGGTGATGTTTCTTGGAATTTTTCTTAACTAATCATGAAGTTTTTTATTAATGGAAAGCAGGCGATCCTAAAGGGAAGACGTGGAAGTAAGGTCACAATTACCACTAACTATTAGATGAAGAGGGTTCTTCAGAAGACTACAATGACTACTACACTAAAAGGCCAACCTATTGCTTACATTATCAAGAAGTGGAGACCATACTTTCTTGATCAATGAGTTGTGATGCGCCGTAGATATCTTGTGACTCAAGTATTGAAAGAGAAGCTCCCAGAGTTTGATGTTGCTTAGCCTTGAGAACAAGACTGATTTGAAAGGGGAGGAATTGTTCGGATCTCTTTATTTTCTAAGCTTTGAATAATATTTTATTGAGTTTGTCTAGTTCAATATGAGTCGGATAAGGGTTTATTTGATATTTATTTATTTATTAAGAGTCCAAGTCCTGATAAACTCAAGGGTGGAACTCTATAAATATGGATATATTTGTTTCTTTTCACCTATCAATGAAATATTATACTACTCTTTTGACAAACCCTAGGAGGCTGATCTCCTCAACATGATTAAGGAGGTCGATTCTCTCGAAATGATCATCCCTTTTCTCCCTCTTCTTTTATGATAAAACCTTAGGGGTCTTATCATAGATGTAGTTAAAAGATATAAAATAATTAATATTAGTGATATGAGGAGAGATAGAGCGAGTTGTGAAAAAAAATTATTATAAACTATAAATAAAGATTTATATATTTTAATTTAACTAAGAATATGATTTTTCATAGAGCTCCCAGGTGATAAAACATCCATGTAGCTGATCTTATGGTCTTGTTGTTTGTTATTGTTATTATTATATGGTTTTACATATGCATCATGATACTCTTGCTGACTTAATAGAATATTGTAAAGGTACCACTCCCTTTGTGCTTACATGGGAGATGATGACATGTTCAGCTCAGATCTCAGTGATGACCAGTTGAGGTTGAGACTTGGTCACATGTCAAGTACACCGTGCCAGGTTTGTTTTCTTTCTCCTTTTACCATTTATTTAATGGTAAAGATAGACAATGCCTATCGGTCCAATTTCACCTTGCCTTGTTCGGTAGTTTCTAGTTTGTTTGGGTTCTGTATTCCACTGAAGTTTAATTGCCAACTATGTATGTGATAACAATCAGTACTTTGACTCATTTGATGTATTGAATTTTGTCATTTACCGAAGAGGAAAAAAGTGTGCTTTAGCTTTTAAATAATGATTTCAATCTGTAACTTGAACTTTGATCTAGTTTATCAATAGATATGAAGAAAGCATACATCTGAAAACCAATCTCACCAAGACTACTAAACTAGGGAAACATAATTTGGATCTCTACTAATACTATAAGAAGAAAACATATGAAATTATTTTTTTAATTTTTTCTGATATTTTATCAAATTAAATTTGGATCTCTACTAATTTTTTTAAAGGAAAAGGCAGATGAATGCCAGCTTATTTCAGAAGAAAAAAGAGAAAAGAAAAGATTTGAAGGAGAGGATGAAAGCCTATTTAGAAATAAAAGGTCTTGGCAGTAGGTCTCAAAACGAAAGCCACCAAGATAATATACTCATGTTCCCAGTCATCTGTTCCATTATGTCAATCAATATATGGACTGGCAGATTACACTAAGACTCCCATCCTGAATAGTTATTGATTTTCCTACAATGTAAACTTTTTGTCTATTTGCACCACCCACTAAAAAGTGATGTTGGAACATGCATTTAATAGAATAGAGATTCTACTGAGTAAGCTTGGTAAAAGATCATAAAAACAAGATCTGGCCAACAAATTCAACAGAGCATCCACCAACACAATAAGATCATCCCCCACCTTTGTGAAAAAGAATCCTTTTAGAATATCATATAATCTCCTAACTATTCCCCTGAGGAAGATAAATCATCCAGAAATTTCCTTTTGTTGCCCTCATTTCAGACTAAAAAATTTTGTTATTTTCTAGTTAACTGGTGTAGTATAATTGGCCTTATTACACTATTTTTGTTTGTAGATTACTTCTTTTAATCTAAGGCAGATTTAATAGTACACAATACTTCAAATGTGTCTTTCTACTTCAGTTATTCCTTCTTCTTTCTTTGAAGTATGAATAATTTCTTCTGATGTCCTTTCCTGTTAAATAACAGCTCCATCTGTATTTCAGTTCTCTTTATGTTATCAATCACATAAACTTGATCTATTCCTAAATCTTTGCATCCATCAAACTATTTTCATCAATAAATATTATTCAACAAGAACTACCTCATTAGATATGTTAACTGAACTTAGCTGTTATAAGTACAAAAGGTTGGGACCTGAAACTCATTAAGTCTTCATCACGATCAGGAGTTCACCAGTCTCACTGCCTAGAATCAGTATCTGTTGCACCAGATCTCTTTTATCATATCAATTTGTGTACTTGAAAAACTTATCTTTTGAGAAACCCTTTGAATCATCTTACTTGGGAACTCTATTGTAGCCTCCTTTTTAAGTTGTTTCCACTGTCCAAAATATTGATCTCCTTTTAAGTTACTAATGATAATATGTAGTTAATTTTTTCTTTTGTTGTTTTATGTCTGAAGATGGTGGTGTCATTTTACTCATGTGCCAAAAGGATATCCCGGTGATGTTTGCTTTTCCATGACTTATGCTGCAGGTTATTTTCTCCATGGCTGATGAATATGTGCCAGACTATGTCGATAAGAAAGCACTGGTAGAACGGTAATAGTGATGTCCTTATCTAACGATTTAAGATTCCACCTGATTCTTGTGAGTAGTCCACTTCTCTTAGAGGGAGATAGATTCATTGTTTAAAAGATTTTGCAGACTCTGTCGAGCACTGGGTGGTGCAGAGAAGGTTGAAATCGATTGGGGAAATCATGGTCTCTCCAATAGAGTTCAAGAGGCTGTCCAAGCCATCATGGACTTTGTTAAGAGGGAGGGACCGAAAGGATGGGATGATCCCTGGAGCTAGCAAGCGTTTTATTCATCGTCATTTCTTTCTTTCTTTGTTCGATTTTTTTCCCAATATGTTTTGTAACATGCTCTCCAATTTTAGAGTTCCCTGTTATAAATTATTACCGAGTCTTATAGTTAAATTGTGAATATATTTGTCATGCTGCGTGTATTTGATTGTATGACTAGAAATCTTATTCTAGTTTCAATGTATTTATGTATTTATTGGATCTTTTGGTATCAAATGAGTTTAGTTTCACTATGTATACAAATTTCTTCAACCATCTTTTTTTTGCATTTTAGTGATGAAAAATCTAGAAATATGATAATACATTAGATCGTTCATTGCAAAAGAAGAGTGGCAACAAGGGGTTTCGTAAACCCAAACTAACAGTCAACACAAACTATCGTCCATTTTGGCTTTGCCCAGGCCAAATCCATTCCAAATGGCAGAAAATCCTATGGTTACGACGCATCGGAATGTACAAAGAGATAAGCGA